>NW_021617330.1:7608-17928 GCF_004785775.1 Grammomys surdaster | reverse complement strand
AAGCAGCAGGATCAGGCAAATAGGGGCAGGAATCAAAGATAGCACAGAGCTGGTTTGCTTGAGAAAAACAAAGTCCTCACCTCAGGCACAGTTTCTTGTGGTCTGTGGGAGGTGTGTGACTCACAGACAGCTTTAGGAGGCTAAGTGTCGTTATGAACATAAGATGACCAGAGTGACAAGGTTTTCAAAGAATGGATATATTCAAACCTCTAGAAAGGACAGTTTAGAAGGGGCAAAACCAGGATCCACAAGACTAGAACTTCCCACTACCTGTAATGCTTCCTCATCCAGACCATCCTATTCATGTGTTTACTGGAGGTCACACAATTCCCTTACTACCTGGTATAAAATATAATCAATCACCTCCCCCAAGCTTTTCAAACCACGATTGAGTTTCCCATTCATTTTGGTCCCCAAGTGGTACTACTTGTTAGTGGTCTGTAGACTCACTCCCAACTACCCCCTTGGGGGGTAAAAAAATCATAAACAATTCCCCCTAGGCTGGCCCCATTGAAGTCAGAAATAAAGTAGAGTAGCTGGCAGCCTCCCAGAGACTAAAACAGCTTGAGAGACTAGAGCTACCTTTCTAAGGATGGGAAATTTATTCAGGTAATGTTTGGGAATTCACAGGTGCCACCTTAGGATAAGAATTAGAAGATAGAAATCTCACTTCTCCCTTGCACCTTTCTCTGCTGCCTAACTGATGTGACTGCCTCTCTGTCACTGCATTTATGCTGAATGGAGCCCCAGACACTAGTCACACAGGTAATGCTTGGTATCAATCAGACATTCACAACTTTCCCAAAGTAGTAGCCACATCTCAGGCTACAATGGTGATTCTCCAGTTACTTCAATACTTTAAAAGGCTGCAGCAGCATGCAAAAGAATTTCATTTCATTAAAAAAAAAAGTTTAGAAAGGTCTTCAGGAGATGGTGAGTTTATTTTGTCTTGTCTGGATAGAGGTTTGATTTGCTCTTGACTGTTCTGAGGTGGAGACTAGGAGAAAGCACGGGGTGTGGAGCTCTACTCAGTGCCGTCGTCTCTCTCATCCTCATCCTCACCGTCCACAGACAGAGCAGCATACTTGCTTGCAGAACTGAACTCGGAGGCTAGATTCTCTTCAGGTTTCTTTGGCTCAGGTGCAGATCTGGAGTCTTGATCTTTTTTGCCATCTTTCCTATACAACTCCTTCCAGTGGTCTCTGTTCCCTCCGTCCCTGGGACCACGGCTGGAGCTCCCAGTTTGGCCCTTTGCGGCACTCACCCCTTCGGCTTTATTTTCATCTTTCCTTGACGGTCCTTCCTCAGAGGCCTGAGCTGGAGCTACCTTCCCTCCACCACTTGTAGGGGACGGCTGCTCTTTGTCTGATCTCTGAGATCGAGCAGGAGGGTTAGATCTTTGCTTCACCCATGCATTCTCCTTTGGTGGAGGGGCTGGCATTACCTTTAGAGGATGGTCAGGTTTAGGAGGCTTAGAGGTTGGAGAGTGACAGTCTTCTTCTTTATTGAGGGTTTCATTTTCTAGAGACTTCTCACTCTCTCTCCTTCGTGTATTTCTGCCAGATGAGGCCGAGGTCCCGTCTGTGATGACTCACTTCCTGTCCTCGACCGTTCTCTTTCCTGAGTCTCTTCACTTCGCCAACTTGGGTGTCTTTCCCAGGGCCAGCGGTCTAGCTTTGGCTCCTCCAGCTGCCTCTGCAGCTTCTCCTGCTCCTTCTGTAGCCGCTCCTCGACTTCTCTTTCTCTAGCAGCCGTGTCAACAGGCTTCGCCCTCCAAAGATAGAAGCTTCTCGGCTGGACTGGGAGGTGCTAGCAGAGGAATCATCTTCTTTAGGAGTACTCCGAGGCTTTAGATTCAGTTTGGGTCTTTGGGGGGGACCTCTGTCATCGAGCCTATAGTCGTCCTGAGAGTAATCACCCCTGGAGCTCCATGACCGATCATCCCGTCTGTCATATCAGTCTTCATAGCAGTCCCCACCTCCTCTCTAGTCGTCGTCCCTCCGGTACCCACTCCCAAACGCTCTTCTGCCACTGCCTATCCTGGAGTCATAGCCTCGGTCATAGTCTCTGCTGCCTCGGTCATCATAGCAATCCCAGCCCCCATCTCCCCCAGGCCATCACAGAGATGGTCCATGTCTCTGTGTGGGCCGTCCCTATATCCGTCCCTATATCCATCCCGATATCGGTCTGAATCGTAACGATCTCGATACTTGTCTCCAAAGCTATCGTTGCCTCTTCTAGGTGAGTAGTCATCAAAGCTGTCTGTGGCGGGACGGGCCCTCCAGTCTGTGTCTGTTTTGTCAGAATCCCAATTTCTATCTCGACCAAAAGAACGGTCATCCCTGTCTTTGTCCTGTGCTTGATCAGCAACATCCACTCGAATTCTCCTGTTACTTAGAGACTCTTCATTGAGACTCAGAGCACTGAGCAGAGAATCTAGGTCCTCAAATTCTGCATAGCCGAAACCTTTCAACTTGTCTGGATGGCTGGGTTCACGTGGTAAGCGTACAGAGCTGGTATTTAATCCTCTAGAGAAATCCTTAATGGAGTCTTCTGTCATATCATAGGGCAGATTCCCTAGGAAAGAAGTGTAGGGTGGCGACTTAGGAAGACGGCTCCGGTCGATAATGGGTTCCCGAGCAGCCAGTGGAGCAGTGGGAAGGATGGAACAGTCAATTGGAGGTGCCCTGTACACATCATCATCGTTACTATACCAAGTTGTTGACACATCTCCTTCCAGATCGTCTGTTTCATCAGCCCAGCGGACTGGTTTGGGGACATAAGTGCTTCCTCCACCAGTTCCCCCATTCTCAGCTAGAAAGTCTGTTAGGGAGATGGTCCTACCCTTCTTATTCTTCTTTTTAGCTGAGGCCGCCATGTTGGGAGAGGGAGAGACAACTCAAAGGACACGGATGAGGCAATCACGTGATTATAGCAGGCCTCAGTATGTTTTACAGGGTGTTTCTGCTGGAATCTAGCAACTTACTTGGACATTCTATGTAAAAAAAAAAAAGAACTATACAAGGCCGGGTGGTAAAGTGTTACTTCTTTGAACCAAACACATGTCCTAACTGAAATGTCTCATGAAACATGAATTCAGTGTTTTCAGCTGTACTACACTTGCCTTTAGCTCTGAAAGTATGAATGTGTTGCATTTCACTTATCTTTACAATAGAGTTTTTCACTATGTTTTATACTGCATTTCTGCTGGAATCTAGCAACTTACTTGGACATTCTATATAAAACAATGAACAATTCATGGCCGGGAGGTACACAGGTTTCTGCTTTGAACCAAACACACCATGTAACTGAAATGTCACATGTAACTTGAATTCCGTATTTTCAGCTGTACTGTAGTTTCCTTTAGCTCTGGAAGTATGAATGTGTTGCATTTAGCATACCTTTACAGTAGGATTTTCAGTATGTTTTACAGGGCTTTTCTGCTGGAATCAAGCAACTTACTTGGACATTCTATATTAAACAATGAGCTATACATGGCTGGGTGGAACAAGTGTTACTGCTTTGAACAAAACACATGTCCTAACTGAAATGTCTCATGAAACATGAATTCAGTGTTTTCAGCTGTAGTATACTTGCCTTTAGCTCTGAAAGTATGAATGTGTTGCATTTCACTTATCTTTACAGGAGGATTTTTAATTATGTTTTACAGTGAGTTTCTGGTGGAATCTAACAACTTACTTGGACATTCTATATGAAATAATGAACCATACATGGCCAGGTGGTACAAGTGTTTCTGCTTTGAACCAAACACAGATCCTAACTGAAATGTCATGTGTAACGTGAATTGAGTGTTTTCAATTGTATTCTAGTTGTCTTTAGCTCTGGAAGGATGAATGTGTTGCATTTCCTGTATCTTTACAGTAGGACTATCCAGTATGTTTTACAGTGCGTTTCTGCTGGAAACTAGCAACTTACTTGGACATTCTATATTAAACAATGAACTATACATGGCCGGGTGGTACAAGTGTTTCGGCTTTGAACCAAACAAAGGTCCTAACTGAATTGTCACATGTAACGTGATTTCAGTGTTTTTATCTGTGTTGTACTTGACTTTAGCTCTGGAAGTACGAATGTGCTGGAATACGTGTATCTTTACAGTAGGATTATTCAATACGATGTATAGTGCAAATCTGCTGGAATCTAGCAACTTACTTGGACATTACATATGAAACAATGTAATATACATGGCTGGATGGTATAAGTGTTTCTGCATTTAACCAAACACACATCCTAACTGAAATGTCACATGTAAAGTGTTTTAAGTGTTTTCAGCAGTTTTGTACATGCCTTTAGCTCTGGAAGTACGAATGTGCTGCAATGCATGTATCTTTACAGTACGTTTGTTCAATACGTTCTATGGTGCTTTTCTGCTGGAATCTAGCAACTTTCTTGGACATTCCATATGAAATAATGAAATATACATGGCTGGATTGTACAAGTGTTTCTGCTTTAAACCAAACACATCCCCTAACTGAAATGTCACATGTAACATGATTTGAGTGTTTTCATATGTGTTGTACTTGCCTTTAGCTCTGGAAGTATGAATGCACTGCAATGCACATATCTTTACAATAGATTTGTTCAATACGTTCTATAGTGCTTTTCTGCAGGATTCTAGCAACTTACTTGGACATTCCATATGAAACAATGAAACATGAATTGAGAGTTTTCAGCTGTACTGTAGTTGCCTTTTGCTCTGGAAGTATGAATCTGTAGCATTTTGCCTATCTTTACAGTTCAGTTTTTCAGTATGTTTTACAGTGAGTTTCTGCTTGAATCTAGCAACTTACTTGGACATTGTATATAAAACAATGAACTATACATCTCCATGAGGTACATTTGTTTCTGCTTTGAAACAAACACTCATCCTAACTGAACTGTGACATGTAACATCAATTCAGTGTTTTAGCTGTACTGTAGTTACATTTAGTTCTGGAAGTATGAATGTGATGCATTTGGTGTATTTTTACAGAAGGGTTTTTCAGTATGGTTTACAGTGCGTTTCTGCTGGAATCTAACAATTTCCTTGGACATTCTATATAAAACAATGAACTATACATGGCCGAGAGGTACAAGTGTTTCTGCTTTGAAGGAAACACAAGTCCTAACTGAAATGTCACATGTAACGTGAATTGAGTCTTTTCAGCTGTACTATAGTTGCCTTTAGCTCTGGAAGAATGAATGTGTTGCATTTCTCAAATCCTAACAGTAGGGTTTTTCAGTATGTCTTACAGGGCGTTTCTGCTGGAATCTAGCAACTTACTTGGACATTCTGTACTAAAAAATGAGCTATACATGGCTGGGTGGTACAAGTGTTACTTCTTTGAACCAAACACATATCCTCACTGAAATGTCTCATGAAACTTGAATTCAGTGTTTTCAGCTGTACTGTACTTGCCTTTAGCTCTGAAAGTATGAAAGTGTTGCATTTCCCACATCTTTACAGTAGGGTTTTTCAGTATGTTTTACAGGGCTTTTCTGCTGGAATCTAGCAAATTATTTGGACATTCTATATAAAACAATAAACTATTCATGGCCAGGAGGTACACCTGTTTCTGCTTTGAATCAAACACACCTCCTAACTGAATTGTCATATGTAACTTGAATTCAGTGTTTTCAGCTGTACTGTAGTTTCCCTTAGCTCTGGAAGGATGAACATGTTTCATTTTGCCTATCTTTACAGTAGGGTTTTTCAGTATGTTTTACAGTGCTTTCATGCTGGAATCTAGCAACTTAATTGGGCATTCTATATAAAACAATAAACTAACCATATTTGGGAGGTACATGTGTTTCTGCTTTAAACGAAACACATGTCCTAAAGGAAATGTCAAATGTAACTTGATTTAAGTGTTTTCAGCTGTGCTGTACTTGCCTTTAGCTCTGGAAGTAAGAAAGCGCTGCAATGGGCACATCTTTAGAGTAGGTTTGTTCAATACGTTCTATAGAGCTTTTCTGCTGGAATCTAGCAACTTACTTGAACATTCCATATAAAACAATGAAAGATGCATGGCCGGATGGTCCAAGTGTTTCTGCTTTAAACCAAACACACGTCCTAACTGAAATGTAACATGGAATGTGATTTAAGTGTTTTCAGCTGTGTTCTACTTGCCATTAACTCTGGAAGTAGGAATGCACTGCAATGCGAGTATCTTTAAAGTAGGCTTTTTCAATATGTTCTATAGTGCTTTTCTGTTGGAATCTAGGAACTTTCTTAGACATTCCATATGAAACAATGAAACACACATGGCAAGATCGTACAAGTGTTTCTGCTTTAAACAAAACACATGTCGTAACTGAAATGTCAAATGTCACATGATTTGAGTGTTTTCATCTGTATTGTACTTGCCTTTAGCTCTGGAAGTATGATTGCATTGCAATGTACATACCTTTATAATAGGTTTGTTCAATACGTTCTATAGTGCTTTTCTGCTGGAATCTAGCAACTTAATTGGACATTCTATATGAAACAATGAAACATGAATTGAGAGTTTTCAGCAGTACTGTAGTTGCCCTTTGCTCTGGAAGTATGAATCTGTAGCATTTGGCCTGTCATTACAGTTCAGTTTTCAATATGTTTTACAGTGAGTTTCTGCTTGAATCTAGCAACTTACTTGGACATTGTATATACAACAATGAACTATACATGGCCATGAGGTACATTTGTTTAGGTATTTTCAGCTCTCTTTATGTAGCCTTTAGCTCGGGAAGTAAGAATGTGCTGCAATGTGTGTATCTTTACAGTAAATTGGATCAATACATTCTAAAGTCCTTTTCTGCAGGAATCTAGCAACTTAATTGGACATTCCATATGAAACAATGAAAGATACATGGCCGGATGCTAAAGTGTTTCTGCTTTAAGCCAAACATACTTATTAACTGAAATGACACATGTAAGGTGATTTAGGTGTTTTCTGCTGGGTTGTACTTGCCTTTACCTCTGGAAGTAAGAATACACTACAACGCCTGTATCTATACAGTAGATTTGTTCAATCAATTCTATAGTGCTTTTCTGCTGGAATCTAGCAAATTACCTGAACATTACATAAGAAACAATGAATGCTACATGGCAGGATAGTACAAGTGTTTCTTATTTAAAAGTAGCACACTTCCGAACTTAAATGTCACATGTAATGTGATTTAGTTGTTTTCAGCTCTCTTGTACTTGCCTTTAGCTCAGGAAGTATGAATGTCTTGCAATGGGCATATCTTTACAGTAAGTTTGTTGAATACATTCTGTAGTGCTTTCTGCTGGAATCTAGCAACTTACTTGAATATTCGATCTGAAACAAAAAGATACATGGACAGATGGCACAAGCGTTTCTGAGTTAAACCAAACACACTTCCTAATTGAAATGTCACATGTAACATGATCTAGGTGTTCAGAAGTGTTGAACTTTCCTTTATGTTAGGAAGAAAGAATGTGCTGGAATGCATGTATCTTTACAGTAGGTTTGTTCAATACATTCAAAAGTGCTTTTCTCCTGGAATCTACCAAATTACTTGGACATTCCATATGAAACAATGAAAGATACGTGGCCGGAAGGAGCAAGTGTTTCTGCTTTAAACCAAACGTACTTACGAACTGACATGTCACATGTAACATGATTTACGTGTTTTCAGCTCTGTTGTACTTGCCTTTAGCTGTGAAAGAAAGAATACATTTCAATGCGCATATATTTAGAGGAGGTTTGTTCAATACATTCTAAAGTGCTTTTCTGCTGAAATCTGAAACTTACCTGGACATTCCATATGTAAGAATGAAAGATACATGGCCCGGTGTTAAAAGTGTTTCTGCTTTGAACCAAACACACTTCCTAACTGAAATTTCACGTGTAACATGATTTAGGTGTTTTCAGCTCTGGTGTACTTGGCTTTAGCTCTGGAATTAAGAATACACTTCAATGCGTGTATCTTTACATGAGGTTTGTTCAATACATTCTATAGTGCTTTTCTGCTGGAATCTAGAACCTTACTTGGACATTCCATATGTAACAATGAAAGATACATGGCAGGATGCTACAACTATTTCTGCTTTAAACCACACACACTTCCTAACTGAAATGTCACATGTAACATGATTTAGGTGTTTTCAGCTCTGTTGTATTGCCTTTAGCTCTGGAAGTAAGAATACACTGCAATTTGTGTATCTTTACATTAGGTTTGTTCAATACGTTCTATAGTGCTTTTCTGCTGGAATCTAGCAACTTACTTGGACATTCCATATGAAACAATGAAAGATACATGCCCTGGTATTAAAAGTGTTTCTGCTTTAAACCAAAAACACTTCCTAACTGAAAAGTCACATGTAACATGATTTAGGTGTTTTCAGCTCTGTTGTACTTGCCTTTAGCTCTGGAAGTAAGAATACACTGCAATGCGTGTATCTTCACATAAGGTTTGAAAAGTATATTCAATAGTGCTTTTCTGATAGAATCTAGCAACTTACTTGGACATTCCATATATAACAGTGAAAGATACGTGGCAGGATGCTACAACTGTTTCTGCTTTAAACCAAACACACTTCCTAATTGAAATGTCACATGTAACATGATTTAGGTGTTTTCAGCTCTGTTGTACTTGCCTTTAGCTCTAGAGGTAAAAATACACTGAAATGCGGGTATCCTGATATTAGGTTGGTTCAATAGGTTCTATAGTGCTTTTCTGCTGGAATCTAGCAACTTACTTGGACATTCCATATGAAACAATGAAAGATACACAGCAGGATGCTACAAGTGTATCTGCTTTAATCCACAACCAATTCCTAACTGAAATGTCACATGAAACATGATTTAGGTGTTTTCAGCTCTGTTGTACTTGCCTTTAGCTCTGGAAGTAAGAATACACTGCAATGCGTGTATCTTTACATTAGGTTTTCACTATGTTCAATAGTGCTCTTCTGCTGCAATCTAGCAACTTACTTAGACATTCAATATGAAACAATGAAAGATAAATTGCCGGGTGCTAAAAGTGTTTCTACTTTAACGCACACAAACTTCCTAACTGAAATGTCACATGTAACATGATTTAAGTGTTTTCAGCTCTGTTGTACTTGCCTTTAGCTCTGGAAATAAGAATACACTTCAATGCGTGTATCTTTACATTAGGTTGGTTCAATACATTCAATAGTGCTTTTCTGCTGGAATCTAGTAGCTTACTTGGACATTCAATATGTAACAATGAAAGATAAATGGCCGGGTGTTAAAAGTGTTTCTGCTTTGAACCAAACACACTTCCTAACTGAAATGTCACATGTAACATGATTTAAGTGTTTTCAGCTGTGTTGTACTTGCCTTTATCTCTGGAAGTAAGAATACACTGCAATTCGTGTATCTTTACATTAGGTTTGTTCAATAGGTTCTATAGTGCTTTTGTGCTGGAATCTAGCAACTTACTTGGACATTCCATATGTAACAATTAAAGATATATGGCAGGATGCTACAAGTGTTTCTGCTTTAAACCAAACACAGTTCCTAACTGAAATGTCACATGTAACATGATTTAGGTTTTTTCAGCACTCTTGTACTTGCCTTTAGCTCTGGAGGTAAAACATGGCAATGCGTGTATCTTCACATTAAGTTTGTAAAGTACATTCAATAGTACTTTTCTGCTGGAATCTAGCAACTTACTTGGACATTCCATATGAAACAATGAAAGTTACATGGAAGGATGCTAAAAGTGATTCTGCTTCAAAGCAAACACACTTCCTAACTGAAATGTCACATGTATCATGATTTATGGGTTTTATGCTCTGTTGTACTTGCCTTTAGCACTGGAAGAATGAATACACTGCAATGCGTGTATCTTGACATTAGGTTTGTTCAATATGTTCTATAGTGCTTTTTTGCTGGAATCTAGCAACTTACTTGGACATTCCATATGAAACAATGAAAGATACATTGCCGGGTGTTAAAAGAATTTCTGCTTAAACCAAAGACACTTCCTAACTGAAATGTCACATGTAACATGATTTAGGTGTTTTCAGCTATGTTGTACTTGCCTTTAGCTCTGAAAGTAAGAATACACTGCAATGCATGTATCTTTACATTAGTTTTGTAAAATACGTTTAATAGTGCTTTTCAGCTGGAATCTAGCAAGTTACTTGGACATTCCTTATGTAACAGTGAAACATACATGGCAGGATCCTACAAGAGTTTCTGCTTTAAACCACAAACACTTCCTAACTGAAATGTCACATGTAACATGATTTAGGTGTTTTCAGCTCTGTTGTACTTGCCTTTAGCTCTGGAAGTAAAAATACACTGCAATGCATGTTTCTTTACATTAGGATTGTTCAATACG
>NW_021617330.1:5161-7598 GCF_004785775.1 Grammomys surdaster | reverse complement strand
CTCTGTTGTACTTGCCTTTAGCTCTGGAAGTAAGAATACACTGCAATGTGTTTATCTTTACATTAGGTTTTCACTATGTTCAATTGTGCTTTTCTGCTGCAATCTAGCAACTTACTTGGCCATTCCATATGAAACAATGAAAGATACATTTATGGCTGTTAAAAGTGGTTCTGATTTAAACCAAACACACTTCCTAACTGACGTGTCACATGTAACATGATTTAGGTGTTTTCAGCTCTGTTGTACTTGGCTTTAGCTCTGGAAGTAAGAATACACTGCAATGCCTGTATCTTTACATTAGGTTTGTTCACTACGTTCAATAGTGCTTTTGTGCTGGAGTCTAGCAACTTACTTGGACATTCCATATGAAACAATAAAGATACATGGCCGGGTTTTAAAAGAGTTTCTGCTTTAAAACAAACACACTTCCTAACTGAAATGTCACAAGTAACAAGATTTACGTGTTTTCATCTCTGTTGTACTTGCCTTTAGCTCTGGAAGTATGAATACCGTGCAATGCGTGTATCTTTACATTAGTTTTGTAAAATACATTTAATAGTGCTTTTCTGCTGGAATATAGCAACTTACTTGGACATTCCATGTGAAACAATGAAAGATACATGGCTGGATGGTACAAGTGTTTCTGCTTTAAACCAAACACACTTCCTAACTGATATGTCACATGGAACATGATTTAGGTGTTTTCAGCTCTGTTGTACTTGCATTTAGCTCTGGAAGTAAGAGTACACAGCAATGCATGTATCTTGACATTAAGTTTGTTCAATACGTTCTATAGTGCTTTTCTGCTGGAATCTAGCAACTTACCTGGACATTCCATATGAAAAAATGAAAGGTGCACGGCAGGATGCTATAAGTGTTTATGGTTTAAACCACACACACTTCCTAACTGAAATGTCACATGTAACATGATTTATGTGTTTTCAGCTCTGTTGTACTTGCCTTTAGCTCTGGAAGTAAGAATACACTGCAATGCGTCTATCTTTACATTAGGTTTGAAAACTATGTTTAATAGTGCTTTTCTGCTGGAATATAGCAATTTACTTGCACATTCCATATGAAACAATGAAAGACACATTGCCGGGTGTTAAAAGTGTTTCTACTTTAAAGCACACACACTTCCTAACTGAAATGTCACATGTAACATGATTTAGGTGTTTTCAGCTCTGTTGTACTTGCCTTTAGCTCTGGAAGTAAAACACTGGAATGCGTGTATCTTCACATTAGGTTTGTTCAATATGTTCTGTAGTGCTTTTCTGCTGGAATCTAGCAACTTACTAGGACATTCCATATGAAACAATGAAAGGTACACCGCAGGATGCTATAAGTGTTTCTGCTTTAAACCACACACACTTCCCAATTGAAATGTCACATGTAACTTGATTTAGGAGTTTTCAGCTATGTTGTACTTGCCTTTAGCTATGGAAGTAAGAATACACTGCAATGCGTCTATCTTTACATTAGTTTTGTAAAATACATTTAATAGTGCTTTTCTGCTGGAATCTAGCAACTTACCTGGACATTCCATATGAAACAATGAAAGGTACACGGCAGGATGCTATAAGTGTTTATGCTTTAAACCACACACACATCCTAACTGAAATGTCACATGTAACATGATTTAGGTGTTTTCAGCTCTGTTGTACTTACCTTTAGCTCTGGAAGTAAGAATACACTGCAATGCGTGTATCTTTACATTAGGTTTGTAAAATATGTTCAGTATTGCTTTTCTGCTGGAATCTAGCATCTTACTTGGAAATTTCATATGAAAAAATAAAAGATACACGGCAGGATGCTACAAGTGTTTCTGTTTAAACCACACACACTTCCTAACTGAAATGTCACATGTAACATGATTTACGTGTTTTCAGCTCTGTTGTACTTGCCTTTAGCTCTGGAAGTAAAACACTGGAATGCGTGTATCTTCACATTAGGTTTGTTCAATATGTTCTGTAGTGCTTTTCTGCCGGAATCTAGCAACTTACTTGGACATTCCATATGAAACAATGAAAGATTCATGGCCGGGTGTTAAAAGAGTTTCTGCTTTAAACCAAACACACTTCCTAACTGAAATGTCGCATGTAACAAGATTTACGTGTTTTCAGCACTGTTGTACTTGCCTTTAGCTCTGGAAGTAGGAATAGAATGCAATGCATGTATGTTTACATTAGTTTTGTAAAATACATTTAATAGTGCTTTTCTGCTGGAATCTAGCAACTTACTTGGACATTCAATATGAAACAATGAAAGGTACAGGGCAGGATGCTACAAGTGTTTCTGCTTTAAACCACACACACTTCCTAACTAAAACGTCACATGTAACATGATTTAGGAGTTTTCAGCTATGTTGTACTTGCCTTTAGCTCTGGAAGTAAGAATACACTGCAATGCGTCTATCTTTACATTAGGTTTGTAAAAT
>NW_021617330.1:4014-5151 GCF_004785775.1 Grammomys surdaster | reverse complement strand
CTTTTCTGCTGGAATCTAGCAACTTACTTGGACATTCCATATGAAACAATGAAAGATACATGGCAGGATGATACAAGTGTTTCTGCTTTAAACCAAACACACTTCCTAACTGAAATGTCACATGTAACATGATTTAGGTGTTTTCAGCTCTGTTGTATTTGCCTTTAGCTCTAGAAGTAAGAATACACTGCAATGCGCCTGTCTTTACATTAGGTTTGTAAAATACGTTTAATAGTGCTTTTCTGCTGGTATCTAGCAACTTACTTAGACATTCAATATGAAACAATGAAAGATACATTGCCGGGTGCTAAAATTGTTTATACTTTAAAGCACACACACTTCCTGACCGAAATGTCAAATGTAACATGATTTAAGTGTTTTCATCTCTGTTGTACTTTCCTTTAGCTCTTGAATTAAGAATACACTTCAATGCGTGTATCTTTACATTAGGTTGGTTCAGTACATTCAATAGTGCTTTTCTGCTGGAATCTAGTAACTTACTTGGACATTCCGTATGAAACAATGAATGATACATGGCTGGATGCTACAAGTGTTTCTGCTTTAATCCACACCCAATTCCTAACTGAAATGTCACATATAACATGATTTAAGTGTTTTCAGCTCTGTTGTACTTGCCTTTAGCTCTGGAAGTAAGAATACACTGCAATGCGTTTATCTTTATATTAGGTTTTCACTATGTTCAATTGTGCTTTTCTGCTGCAATCTAGCAACTTACTTGGACATTCCATATGAAACAATGAAAGATACATTTCCGGCTGTTAAAAGTGATTCTGATTGAAACCAAACAGACTTCCTAACTGACGTGTCACATGTAACATGATTTAGGTGTTTTCAGCTCTATTGTACTTGGCATTAGCTCTTTGAAGTAAGAATATACTGCAATGCCTGTATCATTACATTAGGTTTGTTCACTACGTTCAATAGTGCTTTTGTGCTGGAGTCTAGCAACTTACTTGGACATTCCATATGAAACAAGGAAAGATACATGGCCGGGTGTTAAAAGAGTTTCTGCTTTAAAACAAACACACTTCCTTACTGAAATGTCACATGTAACAATATTTACGTGTTTTCATCACTGTTGTACTTGCCTTTAGCTCTGGAAGTATGAATACAGTG
>NW_021617330.1:0-4004 GCF_004785775.1 Grammomys surdaster | reverse complement strand
GAATCTAGCAACTTACTTGGACATTCCCTATGAAACAATGAAAGATACATGGCCGGGTGTTAAAGAGTTTCTGCTTTAAACGAAACACACTTCCTAACTGAAATGTCACATGTAACATGATTTAGGTGTTTTCAGCTCTGTTGTACTTGCCTTTAGCTCTGGAAGTAAGAATACACTGCAATGCGTCTATCTTTACATTAGGTTTGTAAAATTTGTTTAATAGTGCTTTTCAGCTCTAATGTAGCAATTTACTTGGACTTTCCATATGAAACAATGAAAGATACATTAGCGGGTGTTAAAAGTGTTTCTACTTTAAAGCACACACACTTCCTAACTGAAATGTCACATGTAACATGATTTAGGTGTTTTCAGCTCTGTTGTACTTACCTTTAGCTCTGGAAGTAAGAATACACTGCAATGAGTGAATCTTTACATTAGATTTGTAATATAGGTTTAATATTGCTTTTCTGCTGGAATCTAGCAACTTACTTGGAAATTTCATATGAAAAAATAAAAGATACACGGCAGGATGCTACAAGTGTTTCTGTTTAAACCACACACACTTCCTAACTGAAATGTCACATGTAACAAGATTTAGGTGTTTTCAGCTCTGTTGTACTTGCCTTTAGCTCTAGATGTAGGAATAGACTGCAAGCATGTATCTTTACATTAGTTTTGTAAAATACATTTAATATTGCTTTTCTGCTGGAATATAGCCACTTACTTGGACATTCCATATGAAACAATGAAAGTTACATGGCAGGATGCTAAAAGTGTTTCTTCTTTAAACCACACAAACTCCCTAACTGAAATGTCACATGTAACATGATTTAGGTGTTTCCAGCTCTGTTGTATTTGCCTTTATCTCTGGAAGAAAAAATGCACTGCAATGCGTGTATCTTTACATTAGGTTGGTTCAATACTTTCTATAGTGCTTTTCTACTCGAATCTAGCAACTTACTTGGACATTCCATATGAAACAATGAAAGATACTTTGCCGGGTGTTAAAAGTGTTTCTGCATTAAACGAAACACACTTCCTAACTGAAATGTCACATGTAACAAGATTATGTGTTTTCAGCTCTGTTGTACTTTCCTTTAGCTCTGGAAGTAAGAGTACACTGCAATGCGTGTATCTTGACATTAGGTTTGTTCAATACGTTCTATAGTGCTTTTCTGCTGGAATCTAGCAACTTATTTGGACACTCCATATGAAACAATCAAAGATACACGGCAGGATGCTATAAGTGTTTCTGCTTTAAACCACTACAATTCCTAACTGAAATGTTACATGTAACATGATTTAGGTGTTTTCAGCTCTGTTGTACTTGCCTTTAGCTCTGGAAGTAAGAAAACACTGCAATGAATGAATCTTTACATTAGATTTGTAAAATAGGTTTAATATTTCTTTTCTGCTGGAATCTAGCTTCTTACTTGGAAATTTCATATGAAAAATTAAAAGATACACGGCAGGATGCTACAAGTGTTTCTGTTTAAACCACACACACTTCCTAACTGAAATGTCACATGTAACATGATTTACGTGTTTTCAGCTCTGTTGTACTTGCCTATAGCTCTGGAAGTAAAACACTGGAATGCGTGTATCTTCACATTAGTTTAGTTCAATATGTTCTGTAGTGCTTTTCTGGTGGAATCTAGCAACTTAATTGGACATTCCATATGAAACAATGAAAGATACATGGCCGGGTGTTAAAAGAGTTTCTGCTTTAAACCACACACACTTCCTAACTGAAATGTCACATTTAACGTGATTTAAGTGTTTTCAGCTGTGTTGTACTTGCCTTTCGCTCTGGAAGTAAGAATACACTGCAATGCGTGTATCTTTACATTAGGTTTGTAAAATATGTTCAATAGTGCTTTTCTGCTGGAATCTAGCAACTTACTTGGACATTCCATATGAAACAATGAAAGATACATGGCAGGATGCTACAATTGTTTCTGCTTTGAACGAAGCACACTTCCTTACTGAAATGTCACATGTAACATGATTTAGGTTTTTTCAGCTCTGTTGTACTTGCCTTTAGCTCTGGAAGTAAGAATACACTGCAATGCGTGTATCTTTACATTAGGTTTGTAATGTACATTCAATAGTGCTTTTCTGCTGGAATCTAGCAACTTACTTGGACATTCCATATGTAACAATGAAAGATACATGGCAGGATGCTACATGTGTTTCTGCATTATACCACACACACTTCCTAACTGAAATGTCACATGTTACGTGATTTAGGTGTTTTAAGCTCTGTTGTACTTGCCTTTAGCTCTGGAACTAAGAATACACTGAAATGCATGTATCTTTACATTAGGTTTTTAAAATATGTTCAATAGTGCTTTTCTGCTGGAATCTAGCAACTTACTTTGTCATTCCATATTTAACAATGAAAGATACATGGCAGGATGCTGCAAGTCATTCTGCTTTAAACCAAACACAATTCCAATCTGAAATGTCACATGTAACATGATTTAGGTTTTTTCAGCTCTGTTGTAATAGCCATTAGCTCTGGAAGTAAGAATACACTGCAATGCGTGGATCTTCACATTAAGTTTGTAAAGGACTTTCAATAGTGCTTTTCTGCTGGAATCTAGCAAATTACGTGGACATTCCATATGTAACAATGAAAGATACATGGCAGGATGCTACAATTGTTTCTGCTTTAAACCACACACACTTCCTAACTGAAATGTGTCTTGTTACGTGATTTAGGCGTTTTCAGCACTGTTGTACTTGCCTTTAGCTCTGGAAGTAAGAATACACTGCAATGGGTGTATCTTTACATTAGGTTTGTTCACTAAGTTCAATAGTGCTTTTTTGCTGGAATGTAGCAACTTACTTGGACATTCCTTATGTAACAATGAAAGATACATGGCAGGATGGTACACATGTTTCTGCTTTAAACCACACACACTTCCTAACTGAAATGTCACATTTAATGTGATTTAAGAATTTTCAGCACTGTTGTGCATGCTTTAGCTCTGGAAGTAAGAATACACTGCAATGCGTGTATCTTTACATTACGTTTGTTTAATACGTTCTATAGTGCTTTTCTGCTGGAATCTAGCAACTTACTTGGACATTCCATATGAAACAATGAAAGATACATGGCCGGGTGTTAAAAGTGTTTCTGCTTTTAACCACACACACTTCCTAACTGAAATTTCACATGTAACATGTTTTAGGTGTTTTCAGCTCTTTTGTACTTGCCTTTAGCTCTGGAAGTAAGAATACACTGCAATTCCTGTATCTTTACATTTGGTTTGTTCAAAACGTTACATAGTGCGTTTCGGATGGAATCTAGCAAGTTACTTGGACATTCCATATGTAACAGTGAAAGATACATGGCCGGGTGTTAAAAGTGTTTCTGCTTTAAACCAAACACAGTTCCTAACTGAAATGTCACATGTAATGTGATTTAAGTGTTTTCAGCTGTGTTCTACTTGCCTTTCGCTCTGGAAGTAAGAATATACTGCAATGCGTGGATCTTCACATTAAGTTTGTAAAGGACGTTCAGTAGTGCTTTTCTGCTGGAATCTAGCAACGTACATGGACATTCTATATGTAACAATGAAAGATACATGGCAGGATGCTACACATGTTTCTGTTTTAAACCACACACACTTCCTAACTGAAACGTAACATGTTACCCGATTTAGGTGTTTTCAGCTCTGTTGTACTTGCCTTTAGCTCTGGAAGTAAGAATAAACTGCATTGCGTGTATCTTTACATTATGTTGTTCACTACATTCAATAGTGCTTATCTGCTAGAATCTAGCAACTTACATGGACATTCCGTATGAAACAATGAAAGATACATGGCCGGGTGTTAACAGTGTTTCCACTTTAAACCACACACTCTTCATAACTGGAATTTCACATGTAACATGATTTAGGTGTTTTCAGCTCTCTTGTACTAGCCATTAGCTCTGCAAGTAAGAATACACTGCAATTCCTGTATCTTTACATTAGGTTTGTTCAATATGTTACATA
>NW_021617329.1:0-1727 GCF_004785775.1 Grammomys surdaster | reverse complement strand
CAGTTAGGAATTGTGTTTGGTTTACAGCAGAAACACTTGTACCACCATGCCATGTAAGTTTCATTGTTTCATATGGAATGTCCAAGTAAGTTGCTAGATTCCTGCAGAAAAGAACATTGGAATGTATTGAACAATCCTAATGTAAAGATACGAGCATTTCAGCACATTCTTACCTGCAGAGCTAAAGGGAAAGACAAAGGAGCTGTAAACACCTAAATCATGTTCATGTGACATTTCAGTTAGGAAGCATGTTTGGTTTACACCATAAACACTTCTAGCACCCGGCCATGTAACTTTAGTTGTTTCATATGGAATGTCCAAGTAAGTTACTAGATTCCAGTAAAAGCACATTTGAAAGTATTGAACAACCCTAATGTAAAGATACACAATTGAACACATTCTGACTTGCTGAGCTAAAGGCAAGTATAAGAGAGCTGAAAACACGTAAATCATGTTACATGTGACATTTCAGTTAGGATGTATGTATGGTTTACAGCAGAAACACTTGTACCACACGGCAATGTAACTTTCATTGTTTCATATGGAATGCCAAGTAAGTTGCTAGATTCCAGCAGAAAAGCACATTAGAATATATTGAACAACCCTAAAGTAAAGATACGTGCATTTCAGAACATTCTTACTTGCAGAACTAAAGGCAAGTACAACAGAGCTGAAAACACCTAAATCATGTTACATGTAACATCTCACTTTGGAAGTGTGTTCGGTTTACAGCACAAACACTTGTACCACCCGGCCATGTAACTTTCATTGTTTCATATGGAATGTCCAAGTAAATTGCTAGATTCCAGCAGAAAAGCACATTAGAACGAATTGAAAAACCCTAATATAAAGATGCAAACAATTCAGCACATTCTTAATTGGAGAGCTAAAGGCAAAGACAACCGAGCTGGAAAAACCTAAATCATGTTACAAGTGACATTTCAGTTAGGAAGTGTGTTTGGTTTACAGCAGAAACACTTGTACCACCTGGCCATGTAACTTTATTGCTTCATATGGAATGTCCAAGTAAGTTGCTAGATTCCAGCAGAAAAGCACATTAGAACGTATTGAACAACCCTAATGTAAAGATACGAGCATTTCACCACATTCTTACTTGCAGAGCTAAAGGGAAAGACAACAGAGCTTAAAGCACCTAAATCATGTTTAAGTGACATTTTCTTAGGAAGGGTGTTTGGTTTACAGCAGAAACACTTGTACCACTTGGCAATGTAACTTTCATTGTTTCATGTGGAATATCCATGTAAGTTGCTATATTCCAGCAGAAAAGGACTTTAGAACATATTGAACAACCCTAATGTAAAGATGCAAACAATTCAGAACATTCTTACTTCCAGAGCTAAAGGCAATTTCAACAGTGCTGATAACACCTAAATCATGTTACATGTGGCACTTCAGTTAGGAAGTGTGCTTGGATTACAGCAGAAACACTTGTACCAGTCAGCCATGTAACTTTCATTGCTTCATATGGAATGTCCAAGTAAGTTGCTAGATTCCAGCAGAAAAGCACATTAGAATATATTGAACAACTCTAATGTAAAGATACGAGCATTTCAGGACATTCTTACTTGCAGAACTAAAGGCAAGTACAAAAGTGCTGAAAACACCTAAATCATGTTACATGTGACATCTCACTTTGGAAGTGTGTTCGGTTTACAGCATAAACACTTGTACCACCTGGCCATGTAACTTTCATTGTTTCATATGGA
>NW_021617328.1:0-3503 GCF_004785775.1 Grammomys surdaster | reverse complement strand
AAAAAGTTTTTTTCCTCTCCTCCTGTTATCACTAGTGCTGAATGTTACATATTTTTTTCATGGGGTCAAAGCTTCTTATGTATATGATTGAGAGTGAAAACATAGGGGACAGAATCAAGTATTAGAAGTTTCTACACGTTCATTTGAGTGTGAATTTTTAATATAAATGCAAGATGTAAAACATTAATGCAAGCAAAATGTTTCAGTGAACACATTTTAACCGTTCAACTTTATAACCATTATAAATAAACCTGTTAAAAATTTCTGGAAAATGTCAGCATTTGGATTTTATAAAAAATAAGTAAAATATTGATGGCACCTAAATGTTGTCTGTAGCATTTTTATCATACACTAGACTCCACCCATTCATTATACTGTTCTAACTGAGTTGTCCTACATGCAAGTACGTGCTTTTTATGTTGTCTGCTTTCTGTGCTGTTCCTGTAAGTTTGCTATTAAAATACATTAAACTAAAAAAAAATGGTAATGGCCACTGAGTTTTAATTTCAGATAACAAATTCACTTAAAATGTAAATATGCCACATGCAGTATTAGGGTAGCACTTTTATAAATTAAAACTTAGCTAGACTGGCATCATTTTATCTGTCAACTGTAGCCACTATTCTTGCCAATATGGATCTATTATGAAGGCAGTGGTCCAGGATGCTTAGTTCTAGAAGAACAAATTGCCAGCTATACTGTGTCAAAGTACACTAGCTCTGACTTCACAATAATCGTGGGCCAAGAAGATGGCTCAGAGAATCTACATCCTGCCTCAAAAGCCAGACAATCTGAATTTAATCCAGGGAATTGTCATAAAGAGTACAGAGAGAAATGTAAGACCAAAAAAGACAGTTGATTCTTCTAATTTATTCTCCAATCTTCAGATGGACTAAATAATCTGTGTGCATGCCCTACACGCATATAGGAGTGAGCATGTGTGCACGCACACACACACACACACACCACAAATATACGCATCATTTTAAAATTGTTTCTTCTATTTATTCCCTTCTGTGGCTTCTGAAATCTTGGAAATCTCTGGGTATTCCTCTTAGTATTTCACTTTTATCAGAGGAATATCAATCACAAGATTTTCCATTCACAATGCTGAGCCTTTTCATGTAGAATTATTAATTTGAGATTTTACTACACTTTTAATAACTTAATAGTATCTACATTTATTTCTTGATGATGTTCAATTGTATGAATCTTTCTATTTCTGTCTCTCTGTTTCTGTCTCTTTATCTCTGTCTCTGTCTTTCTCCCTCCATACTACCTTTGAGCATTTTGAAAAACAAAAAAAAAAGTATTCATACATGTTCTGGTCCATGATTTTTTTATTCTGTTTTTATTTTTTAATTTTTTTGTATTTATTTTATTTTTGTCATTTTTATTATTTAAAACAATATTCAGATTTAAACAAATTTGACCATTATTTTTCCTCCCTCAAGTTGTTCCAGATCTTCTGCCCTTTCCTTACCTACCCAATTTTAAGTTCTTTCTCAACAAACAAACAAAAAACAAATATAGCAATAAACCAACCAAAATGAAAAAAAAACATAATACAATACCCATGACAGAAAAATGAAACAATGACAAATAAACAAACAATCCTTCACTAAACTGTAACCAAATAAAAACATGTAAAAAATAGTCAAGCCCATTATCTGTTGGTCAACTACTCCTGAGTATGAGGCCTGTCTTGGAGTGATTGATATACTTATATCCAGTGTCACTCTATTGGAGAAAACTAATTTTCCTTTTCCCAGCAGGTATTAGTGACTGTTTGGTTGCCTTTACTCTAGTGACTAGGTTTTCATTCATTAAGACCTCAATTCATATATTCAGTCATTATTTTGAAATATATAAGAACATAGTAAGATAAAACAAACCTATCACTCTGGAGTGGGATAAGAAAATTAAAAACAAGCACAAGACTCAAGACAAATGGCACAGGACTCTTCCTGTCTGCACCTGCATCTGGAGCAGCCCTAGGACTTCAGCTCTGCACCCAATCTCACAAAACACAGAGGAGGTTGGACTCCCAGATGCTCTAACACATAGGAACATAGGATAATAGGATCACAGGATCTCAGGAGCTTGGGAACACCAGGATTTCAGGAGCCCAGAAGCAGCCTGACTCCCAGGAGCTATCATAACCAGGGTCTCAGGATCACAGGATCACAAAGACAGTTGGATTCTGAGGAGTTCTGACACAACCAAGATAACAGGACAGACAGACTCCAGTCAGAGATAGTGAGTGAAAGTAGCACTAGAAATAACCAGATGGCGAAGGGCAAGCACAAGAACATAAGCAACAGAAACCAAGGTTACATGGCATCATCAGAACCTAGATTTCCCACCATAGCAAGTCCTGAATACCCAATGACATGACAAAAGCAAGATTCAGATTTAAAATCACTTCTCATGATGATGATAGAAGACTTTAAGAAGGACATCAATAAATCCCTCAAAGAAATATAGAACACATGTAATCAAGTAGAAGCCCTTAAAGAGGAAGTACAAAAATACCTTAAGGAATTACAAGAAAAGACAAACAAACAGGTGAAGGAATTGAACAAAAAGATTCAGGACATAAAAATGGAAGTAGAAACAATAAAGAAATCACAAAAGGAAATTATCCAGGAGATAGAAAATGTAGGAAAGAGAACAGGAGTGATGGACACAAGCATCACCAACAGAATACAAGAGATAGAAGAGAGAATCTCAGGTCCAGAAGATGCCATAGAACACATTGACACAACATCAAAGAAAATACAAAATACAAAGACTCCTAACTCAAAACATCCAGGAAATCCAGGACACAATGAAAATGCCAAACTTAAGGGTAATAGGTATAGAATAAAGGGAACATTCCCAACTTAAAGGGCCAGTAAATATTTTCAACAAAACTATAGAAGATAACTTCCCTAACTTTAAGAAAGAGATGCCTATGAACATACAAGAAGCCTACAGAACTCCAAATAAACTAGATCAGAAAAGAAATTTGTCCTGTCGTATAATAACTAAAACATCAAATGCACAAAACAAAGAAAAAATATTAAAAGGGATAAGGGAAAAAAGTCCAGTAACATATAAAGGCAGACCTACCAGAAATACACCGACTTCTCACCAGATACAGTGAAAGCAAGAAAATCCTGGACAGATGTCATACAGATCCTTTGAGAACACAAATGTCCATCCAGGCTACTATAACCAGCAAAACTGTCAATTACCATAGATGGAGAAACCAAGCTATTCCGTGATAAAACCAAATTTACACAATATCTTTCCACAAATCCAGCCCTACAAAGGATAATAGAGGGAAACCACCAACACAAGGAGGGAAATTATACCCTAGAAAATGCAAGAAAGTACTCTTTTTCCAAAAAACCCAAAAGAAGACAACCACACAAACATAACTCTACCTCTAACAACAACAACAACAACAAAAAAAAAACAGAAAGCAACAATCAATTCTACTTAATATTTCTTAACAT
>NW_021617327.1:0-2719 GCF_004785775.1 Grammomys surdaster | reverse complement strand
TTTTATAAGAGTAAACTCAAGATATTCTTTTTCAGAATATGTACTGTGTTTTGTGTGTTTTTAACTGCATTTAGTAATTTTTGCAATGAATGTTTTATTAATAGGATATGGTCTTACTTTAATGTTTGGTACCTTTGAATGTATTTTAATCAAGGCACTACAAGGCCCCTATCTCCAAAGATATTCTTTATTAGTACATGGATATACTATTCTAATCTCTAAAATAGATGTGTTAGAAAACTGCTCACATTTTTTTTTAAATAGTAAATAGTGTTGGGGTTAAACGTAGGTTTAGGGATACAGTTACTGTTACTAATAGGGTTAGGTTGAGCCTTATGATAAGGATTGGGGCAAGGTAAGGTTACAGGTTAGGGCTAGAGATATGGTTAGGGTAAGGGTAAGGATAATGATAAGCATAATTTTAAGGGTAATATAGGGGTAAAGGTTAGGTTTATGTTTAGAGTTAGCATGAGGTTTAAGGTAAATATTATCCTTACAGTTCCTTTTGGGCTTAGGATTAGGGTTAGGTTTAGGGTAGGGATACTTAGAAGGCCAGAAATAGGGTTTGGAGTTGTGTACGGGTTTGGGGTAGGAGTATGGTTAGAGAAAAAAGTGAAGGAAGCTAACAGGTAAATGCAATGGAAAATGTAAGTTTAAGTGTAAGGATATGGGTATAAGACTAAGGGAAAGAATCAGGGTAAATGTAGAGGAAGGGTTAAGGTAGGGTAAGGGGTAGGTGTAGTGTTAGTCCGGTGGTTAGGTTTAGGTTAATGGTAAGGGTATGAGTTAGAGTTATGATTAGGTTTAATTTTTAGGTTTAGCTTTAGGGTAAGAATAAGGGTTTGGTATTCCAGTCGGAGATTTGCTTGGTGTTGTTTTTTGGCTTGGGGGTTTGTGTAGACATAGGGTAGGGATATGGGTAAAAGAAAGTATAAGTTAAGGGGTAAAGATAATTGTAAGGACAAGGTTAAGGGTAATTTTAATGGTAGGGGTAGGGGCAGCGTTGGGGTTGGGTTTCTACTAGGGGTAGGGTTAGGGATAAGGGAAATGGTAGGGTTAGGGGTAATGGTAAGTTTAAAGGTAAGAGTCAGGGTGAGAGTAGGTTTACATCTAAGGGTTAAGTTACTACTAATGGTAGGGTTAAGGTCAGGGGTAGGGCTCCAGGTTGGCGTATGGGAGGGTAGAGTTACAGCAGGTATAAGGGTCATGGTAAGATTAAGTGTAAGGATTATTAATAGGGTTACATTTTGGTTTATGATTAAGTTAAGAGTAAGGATCAGGGTTAGGATCAAGAATAGATTAGTGTAAATGTAAAGGTTTGGTTTTGTGTTAGGTTTGGTTTGAGGTTATGGTAGGGCTTCCAATATGGGCAAGTCAAATTACATGATAAGGCAAAGAGTATCAATAGGTGTAGGTGCAGGGTTAGGGTAGGAGATGGTTTTAGATTAGAGTTTTGATTAGGAGAAGAATTTGTGGTAGTGGTAAAGTTTGGGTTTGGGTTTCAGGTTGGGGTAAACGTTGAGTTAGGGGAAAGTGTTCAGCTTGGGTTTGGCATTAGGGTAGATTAGTGGTAATACTAGGTATTGGGTTTGTGTAGGGGCAGGTGTGTGAGTTTAAGAGGATAAGGTTGAGGATTAGTGTCAGGGTTAGATTAGGGTTAGTGTTCTGGTATGGGTAAAAGTTCAGATTAGATTTAGTGTTAGGATAAGTGTAGGGTTAAGAATTCCGTTTAGAGGTAGTTTTTGAGTTTGGGTTAGTGCTAGGGTAGGTGTAGGGTAGGGATTGGGGTTGGGTTTGGATATATGCTTGTGTTTGAGATTGGGGTTGGCATAGGGGCAAGTTTAGGCTTAGGGGTTGTGTCGGGGTAGGGGTAGAGGTAAATCAAAGGTAAGGGGTAATGGTAGGGGTACTGATAATGTTAAGGGTAAGGATCAGTGAAATGTGAAGGTTAATGATAAGTGTGTAGAAATAATTAATTAACAAACCCAGAAATCGGCTTTGCTACTCACCCCTATGTTTCATTTTCTCGAATGAAAGACACATACTCAGTCTTTATATTTTAATATGCCTTAAACTGCACAATACCTGTGCCACTGCCTCACTTCCTAACAGTAAACATGCATCAGGAAAAGTGTAATGTTAAGTAATAGGGTAAGGTTTGGAGTTAGGTTTAGAGTTAGGTTTAGTGCAAGGGGAATGGTGATAAAGTATTAAGTTTAGAGTTTGGGATGGGGTAAGGTTTTGGGATTGGGCAAGTGTAATAGTTAGGTTTAAGGTTAGATTTAGGGTTGAGGCATGTGTAAGGATAAAGGTTGGGGTAGGCATTGAGTTTCAGGATGGAGTTTGGGTAGGATTTGGAATGGGGAATAGTGTAGGGGGTAAATTTAGGAGTTCTGGTAGGGATGGAGCTAAATGCAAGTGCAAGGTTAAGAGTAAAGGTGAGGAAGTGTATAACACTTAGTTTTAGAGTTAGGGTTAGGGTTTTTGGAGGTGTGGCCTTGTTAGACTAGGTATGTCACTGTGAGCATGGGCTTTAATACCCTAATCTTAGCTGCCTGGAAGCCAGTATTCCGCTAGCAGACTTCAGATGAAGATGTCGAACTCTCAGCTCCTCCTGAACCATGTCTGCCTGGATGCTGCCATGTTCCCCTATTGATGATACTGGACTGAACCTCTGAATCTGGAAGCCAGCCCCAATTAAATGTTGTCCTTTATAAGA
>NW_021617326.1:2612-6283 GCF_004785775.1 Grammomys surdaster | reverse complement strand
AAAGGGATGGTTTGTATCATAAAGGCCTTTTAATGCTGCAGTTATTTATTTTTTCATTTGGACAAAAGTAGATATGATTCTGATTCAAATGGCCAAGAGATGGACGGGGATGGCTGATGTCAGTTGTCAACATGACTGCATATGTTGTGAATTAAATCCATAAATGGGAGAAAAATCAGAGATCCAGATCAAGGGCTAGAAAACAGAGGGTTTTGGTCCAAATCATGCCATGGTATTACAGTAATTTGGATAGAGATCTTGAGAATACTGGCTCTGAAAAGCTTTTTGTTTATGCATTATAGTATACAACTTTAATCCCAAGAGAGAAAGGCAAGGTAATTTCTGAGTTCAAGGGCAACCAAGAATAAAGAAAGTAAAGAATAGTTTTCTTTATTTGGTAAATTAAAGAAAAGATTAGTTCTAAGCAAGGTGGTACACAAATTAAGTGTGTGAGACAAGCAGATCTCTGGTTTCAAAGTTAGTCTACAGATCATGTTCCATGACAGCAATACTTAGGCAGTGAGCAATCCATTGAGACTAGGTTGCTGGGATACATGCAATTGAAACAGGGGCTGTGTTCCAGCACCAACAACTAATAGAACTTGGAAGTTTTGGGCATGTTGCTATGGCTTTAGAATCCAGAATAGTAGAGTTTACTTAGACCGCAGAATCAAGTTAGTTTGAGCTAAGAAATTGTCAGTGAATTAGAAAATATCATCGTTAATGTATAATATATTGGAAGTATTTTATGAGAGCACCAAGAAACTGTGTTCCAGAGATAGACCTCCTGCAGGCAGCCAGATAAATTGTAGGAATCTTCCAGGTTGTACTGAAGGAATTAAGGGATCCTGAAGAGCAGTTGAGGCCTGCTAATGTGAATGGATAGGTAGGGCAATTGGGGAAATTGATGCTTCAGTGTCTGTTGAAGCCCAAGGACTGAAAGGGGTTATACAATGTAGTTGAGGATTGGTACCTTGAAGACTGCCTAGGAGAGGCTCATGGTGAAAGTGCTGCCTGGTTGAAGCAGAAGAACTGGGTGTATTTGAGAGTCCAGTAAAACGAGATGACCACAGGGAAGAGCAGCAAAGGTGGAGTAATATTGGCAGGAGCTTATGGTCACACAGAAACTAAAGATGAAAGGTGAAACCCAAGCTCTTTATGTAAGAGCCCAGATGATCCTCAGGGAACCATGTGGGATGCCTGTTGAGGAAAGCAACTATCAGTGATTGGAACCAGCACAAGACAAAGGTGACAGTTTCTTTTATACAGCACAAGTGGTTTATAGTTTGAAAACCTGAAAAGAGTTGGACATCAGTAAAGTCAATGCAGGAATTGAAGTTTTTGCAGTTGGATTTTTGGCTTCATTTGAAGGAGTATCATCACTGTGAAGTTTTGAAATGTTTATATATACCCTATAATGTTTTACATATGTGATCTGATGTTAAGCTTTTATTTGATGCTGGAATGAATTTTAGAGATATCAGGAAGAGAAAAGGACATTTAGGATTCTGAGCTTTGTTGAGTCTGACTAGACTATGGGTATTTTGGCATTGGGTAGTTTCTAACATCCTTTGGTTTGGTATAGCCCCCATAATCTCATTTTTTTTTTTGCAGAGACAAATTAGTGCCAGTGAATGGTTTTGATTGTTTAACTATGCATAGCCTACATGAATTTAGCACTAATCAGATATGGGGCCTTACTGAGGATGGGGTCGCTTTGTCATAGGAAGTGTTTCACTGTGGAGTATTCATCAAAATCTCAGGTCAGGCCAGCTTGGTTAAAATTATCCACCTGGCAGCCTGTGGAAGAGAATTACCTGCCTACCTTGGCACCTTTAGAACTGTGTAATCCTGAATGGTTTCTCAATTTCTGCAATCTTGTTAATATAAGGAATCTTTAAGTTGTAAGTCAGCCCAAATTGACTGTCATTCTCAGTAACAGTTGTCTTACTCATGGGGTCTCTTCACTATGATGAATCCTTAACTAACATAAAGGTGCGTTCCACAGACTGGTTTATCATTGTGATAAGTCTGTCCATGATTTTGTTTGTAGGAAATTTGTTTCTGGCAGTTTGGATGGTTTAAATGGAGCTTAATATGCTGAAGTATTAGCAGCAGGGCAGAAAGTATTGCTAAGAGTGACTTTAAATAGGGGGGCTTGGCACAGTGATTTCAGATGAGAGAAGTGTTTTTTTTTCTTGTTGAATCATTCAGCTTTATTAATAGGACAAATGGGATAGAGTTTTGGGGCACAAAGGACTTATAGTCAGTATTTATCCTGAAACATAAAACTAGCATTGGATAACAATTATGAATAGTGGATACTTGAAATGGACTTCACATCTGTAGGTATAATATAGAATAAAGAACATGTAGTCCCGGTGGCTCAGTTTCCAAAACACTGTTTTAAGTACAACTTGCCTGAATTTGAATATAATAAACAGAATGCTGCCAGTTTTATTGCGTATTTTGAGGGCTATTTTACACACCTTAATTATTTTCTCTTTGGAATGCATTATTTCTCTATCCTTGAAAGTGTTATACAACAATATATTCTTCTGGATTCCACACTTTCCTTCATCTTATAATATTTGAGGGTGAAGAAGGAAACGTTTAATGAAAACTATCCCACATTGTAACATTTTCAGGAATTCACTGAGCATAAATAGTTGACATTATCTACGATTTGAACATTGCATGAAGGATTTCACAAGTTTTCCATAATTGTTCTCATTCTCTAGTGTGGAGCCTCAAATGTTGCAAAGAATCCACCCTGGATAGAACATATGCCCCATTTTTCCCAACAGAAGAACTTCCCCACTAAAAAATTTTAGATGTTTCCTCTGACCTGAAATGAAGTCAAAGATATTTTCACATGCATTACATGTGTTAATATTCTCACCAGTATGAATTCTCAGTTACACTCTAACAGATAAGCCAAAAGTAAAAGATTTATACTTTAAATACATTTGAAAGTTTTCCTCCATTAAGTATTAATAAATTTTAAGATGCTATTTCTTGGTAGAGGGTTGTCTCATTTACTTCATTCATAATGTCTCTATACTGTATGAAATCTCTGATAATTTCACAGACTGACATTGTGGGTAATGCATTTGCCACATACACAAAATTTGTAAGGTTTATCTCATGTATGAATTCTCTGATGCCTTCTCACATTAACTATATGGGTAAATTATTAGTCACATTCATGGCATTTTGAAGGTTTTTCTCCTGTATGAATTCTCTGATGAACACTAAGATTCAATGGTTGGGCAAAGCATTTGTCACATTGAGTGCATTTGTAAGGTTTCTCTCCTGTATGAATTCTTTGATGAATACTAAGATAAGATCGTGAGGCAAAGTGTTTGTTACATTCACTACATTTGTAAGGTTTCTCTCCTGTATGAATTCTCTGATGAACACTAAGATTCGATGGTCTGGCAAAGCATTTGTCACATTGAGTGCACTTGTAAGGTTTCTCTCTTGTATGAATTCTTTGATGAATACTAAGATAAGATTGTGAGGCAAAGCCTTTGTTACATTCACTACATTTGTAAGGTTTCTCTCCAGAATGAATTCTCTGATGCATTCTCAGACTGCCTTTTTCAGTAAAACATTTGCCACAATCACTACATTTGTAAGGTTTCTCTCCTGTATGAATTCTCTGATGA
>NW_021617326.1:0-2512 GCF_004785775.1 Grammomys surdaster | reverse complement strand
AAGGTTTCTCTCCTGTATGAATTCTTTGATGAATACTAAGATAAGATCGTGAGGCAAAGTGTTTGTTACATTCACTACATTTGTAAGGTTTCTCTCCTGTATGAATTCTCTGATGAACACTAAGATTCGAAGGTCGGGCAAAGCATTTGTCACATTGAGTGCATTTGTAAGGTTTCTCTCCTGTATGAATTCTTTGATGAATACTAAGATAAGATTGTGAGGGAAAGCATTTGTTACATTCACTACATTTGTAAAGTTTCTCTCCAGAATGAATTCTCTGATGCATTCTCAGACTGTCTTTTTCAGTAAAACATTTGCCACAATCACTACATTTGTAAGGTTTTTCTCCTGTATGAATTCTCTGATGAACACTAAGATGCCATCGTTGGGCAAAGCATTTGTCACATTGAGTGCATTTGTAAGGTTTCTCTCCTGTATGAATTCTTTGATGAATAGTAAGATAAGATCATATGGCAAAGCGTTTGCCACATTCATTACATTTGTAAGGTTTCTCTCCTGAATGAATTCTCTGATGCCTTCTCAGACTGTTTTTTTTAGTAAAGCATTTGTCACATTCACTACATTTGTAAGGTTTCTCTCCTGAATGAAGACTCTGATGATTTTTCAGACTAACTGTGTAGGTAAAGCATTTGTCACATTCACTACATTTGTAAGGTTTCTCTCCTGAATGAATTATCTGATGCCTTCTCAGACTGTCTTTTTCAGTAAAGCATTTGTCACATTCACTACATTTGTAAGGTTTCTCTCCTGAATGAATTATCTGATGCCTTCTCAGATTGTTTTTTTTTTTAGTAAAGCATTTGTCACATTCACTACATTTGCAAGGTTTCTCTCCTGAATGTAGTAAATGTAGTAATGTAGTTTTGTAGTAAAGCATTTGTCACATTCACTAGATTTGTAAGGTTTCTTTCCTGTATGAATTCTCTGATGAATTCTCAGAATGCCTTGTACAGTAAAGCATTTTTCACACTCAGTACACTTATAAGGTTTCTCTCCATTATGATACCGCTGATGAATACTAAGTTGGCCTTTTGTGGCAAAGCGTTTGTCACAGTCAAAGCATTTGTAAGGTTTCTCTCCTGTATGAATTCTCTGATGGATGCTAAGATTGAATTTTTGTGTAAGACATTTTTCACATTCACAACATTTGTGAGGTTTCTTTCCTGAATAAACGCTCTGCTGACTTTGAAGATTGTCTCTCTGGGTAAAGCATTTGTCAGGTTCACTACATTTGTAAGGATTCACTTCACTATTATTTTGTTTCACCAATGGTTTATGTTTAGAGATAAAAATCTTATGAAATTTTGTATTTCTATTGTGTTCTTTTCTTTCTATGTGGATTCCTTGATTGAGACTAATGACTGAACACACATTTAAACTGTTTGCACATTCTTTATACTTACAAACTTCTTCAGTGTTCCCAGTTTTAGGTCTTCTTAGATTTGGGAATTGAAGAGAAGCATTTTTGTTGTGAGTTTTATGATATGTACTTTGGGTAGATTCATGAATCATATTGCTAAGTTTATTGCATTTAGAAGATTTTTCTTGGATATTCACAGGCTCCTGGACAATGTACAGTGTGTCTTGATCCAAGACCTGCTAATTCTTTTGACATATGTGATGATTTTCCACAAACAATAGATTGTTGTAATTCTCCAACATCACATCCATGTACAATGCCCTCTGAGCAAAATCGAGACATTCCCATTCCTCCAGTGAGAAGTCCACAGCCACATCCTTAAAGTTTAAGTGACACTGGGGAGTGTTTATCAGAGAAGCACTCATTCTTTTTGTTCTTCTTCTCCTAGTTGCTATAGAATAAAATCAGGTGAGCATGCAATATTTTCAAGCCCTGTTGTAGGCTGTTGAAAACAAGTCTCTTGTCAGGGTATATGGCTCGAGATGGATGCAAAGATAATAGCTGCTTTCTGGATCCTTTGTTAGAATCTCCTTGGCCTTTACCATCCAGGGCTGTCAGTGTTGTTTTACAATTATGCAGAATTGGCTGAGTATAAGGAGACCTGGCAGGTGACAGGATGAACTGCTGAATATCCTAGGAGGCTAGCACAGCAAATGCAGCTTAGGGAAGTTTTCAGGTTCCTCTAAAACCAGGCACTAGTCTCCCACCAGGACTTTCTGACCACGAGGATGGAGAGATACTGGAACGCTGGAATGCCCGAGAGGAGTATTAATACGAGGTTTAGAAAATATCTTTTCATATTTTGGTGAAGAATAGGGCTTCCTTGTGCACTTGTCTTAAGAGATTTCTGGAGGGTAATTTAAAGAGATGTATATTAATACCAATAATAAAGGGAGCCTCAAAGAGATGTAGATTAGATTTTGTTCTGTTATTCACTCTTATGGGAAACATTTCAAGAAGTAGAGTAAAATGGGAAACTGAAAGCCCAAAATGGAGGTGTTCAAATATAGTGTTCACAACAGGATATCAGGTAGTAGAACAGTGTTAAATCATGTACCCAAAGATACTTAA
>NW_021617325.1:0-9939 GCF_004785775.1 Grammomys surdaster | reverse complement strand
GATTCCTCCAGAAGTTCTTTTATTGTTGAGAATAGTTTTCTCTATCCGGGGTTTTTAGTTATTCCATGTGAATTTGAGAATTTCCTTTTCACACTCTGAAGAATTGAGTTGGGATTTTAATGGGGATTGCATTGAATCTGTAGATTGCTTTTGGCAAGATGGTCATTTTTATTATATTAATCCTGCCAATGCATGAGCATGGGAGATCTTTCCATCTTCTGAGATCTTCTATTTCTTTCTTCAGGGACTTGAAGTTCTTCTCATACAGGTCTTTCTCTTGCTTGGTTAGATTCACACCAAGGTATTTTCTATTATTTGCAACTATTGTGACGGGTGTCATTTCCTTAATTTCTTTTTCAGCCTGTTTATCTTTCATGTAGAGGAAGGCTACTGATTTGTTTAAGTTGATTTTATAACCAGCCACTTTGCTGAAGTTGTTTATCAGGTTTAGGAGTTCTCTGGTCGAAGTTTGGGGGTCACTTATGTATACTATCATATCATCTGCAAATAGTGAGATTTTGACTTCTTCCTTTACAATTTGTATCCCTTTGACTTCTTTTTGTTTTCTAATTGCTCTGGCTAGGACTTCCAGTACTATATTGAATAGATAGAGGGAGAGTGGGCAGCATTGTCTTGTCCCTGATCTTAGTGGGATTGCTTCAAATTTCTCTCCATTTAGCTTGATGTTGGCTACTGGTTTGCTGTAAACTGCTTTTGCTATGTTTATGTATGGGCCTTGAATTCCTGACCTTTCCAAGACTTTTATCATGAAGGGATGTTGAATTTTGTCAAATGCTTTCTCAGCATCTAGTGAGATCATCATGTGGTTTTTTCTTTGAGTTTGTTTATATAATGGATTACATTGATGGATTTCTGAATATTGAAGCAACCCTGCATTCCTGGGATGAAGCCAACTTGATCGTGATGGATAATTGTTTTGATGTGTTCTTGGATTCGGTTCGCTGGAATTTTATTGAGTAATTTTGCATCAATGTTCATAAGGGAGATTGGCCTGAAGTTCTCTTTCTTTGTTGGGTCTTTGTGTGGCTTAGGTATGAGTGTAATTGTGGCTTCAAAGAATGAGTTGGGGAGTGTACCTTCTGTTTCTGTTTTGTGGAATAGTTTGAAAAGAATTGGAATTAGGTCTTCCTTGAAGGTCTGATAGAATTCTGTACTAAAACCGTCTGGTCCCGGGCTTTTCTTTGTAGGGAGACTTTTAATGACTGCTTCTATTTCTTTTGGGGTTATGGGACTATTTAGATGGTTTATCTGCTTAAGGTTTAACTTTGGTCCCTGGTATCTGTCTAGGAAATTGTCTATTTCATCCAGGTTTTCCAGTTTTGTTGAGTATAGGCCTTTGTAATAGGATGTGATGATTTTTTGAATTTCTTCAGTTTCTGTTTTTATGTCTCCCTTTACAGTTCTGATTTTAATAATTTGGATACTGTCTCTGTGCCCTCTGGTTATTCTGTCTATTAGTTTATCTATCTTGTTGATTTTCTCAAAGAACCAGCTACTGGTTTTATTGATACTTTGTATTGTTCTTTCTGTTTCTCTTTGGTTGCTTTCAGCCCTGAGTTTGATTATTTCCTGGCTTCTACTCCTCCTGTGTGTATTTGCTTCTTTTTGTTCTAGAGTTTTAGTTGTGCAGTCAATTTGTTAGTGTGTGCTCTCTCCAGTTTCTTTTTGTAGGCACTTAGAGCTATGAGTTTTCCTCTTATCACTGCCTTCATGGAGTCCCACAAGTTTTGGTATGATGTGTCCTCATTTTCGTTGAATTCTAAAAAGTCTTTTCTTTCTTTCTTTCTTTCTTTCTTTCTTTCTTTCTTTATTTATTTATTTCTTCCTTTACCAAGTCATCATTGAGTATAGAGTTGTTCAGTTTCCATGTGCACATGGGTTTTCCATTGGATTTGTCATTATTAAAGACCAGTGTTAGTCAGTGGTGATCTGATAAGATGCAAGGGATTATTTTAAACTTTTTTGTATCTGTAGAGGCCTGTTTTGTCACCAATTACATGGTCAATTTTGGAGAAGGTACCATGAGGTGCTGAGAAAAAGTTATATTCTTTTGTTTTAGGATGAAATGTTCTATAGATGTCTGTTAAGTCCATTTGGTTCATAATTTCTGTTAATGTCAAAGTGTCTCAGTTTAGTTTCTGTTTCCATGATCTGTCCATTGCTGAGAGTGGGGTGTTGAAATCCCCCACTATTATTGTGTGAGGTGTAATGTGTGTTTTGAGCTTTAGTAAAGTTTCTTTTATGTATGTAGGTGCCCTTGCATTTGGAGCATAGATGTTCAGAATTCAGAGTTCTTCTTGGTAGATTTTTCTTTTGATGAGTATGAAGTGTCTTTCCTTATCTTTTTTGATTAATTTTGGATGAAAGTCAATTTTATTTGATATTAGAATGGCTACTCCAGCTTGTTTCTTGGGACCATTGGCTTGGAAAATTGTTTTCCACCCATTTTATTCTGAGGTAGTGTCTGTCTTTGTCACTGAGGTGCATTTCTTGTATGCAGCAAAATTCTGGGTCTTGTTTGTGTATCCAGTCTGATAGTCTGCGTCTTTTTATTGGGGAATTGAGAACATTAATGATAAGAGATATTAAGGAAAAATGATTGTGGCTTCCTGTTATTTTTGTTATTAGAGATAAAGTTATGTTTGTATAGTTATCTTCTTTTGGGGTTGTTGGAAGATTACTTCCTTGGTTTTTCTAAGTTGTAGTTTCCCTCCTTGTGTTGGCATTTTCCACCAATTATCCTTTGAAGTGCTGGGTTTGTGAGAAGATTCTGGGCAAATTTGGTTTTGTCATGGAATTTCTTGGTTTCACCATCTATAGTGATTGAGAGTTTTGCTGGGTATAGTAATCTGGGCTGGCAATTGTGTTCTCTTAGGGTCTGTAAGATGTCAGTCCAGGCTCTACTGGCTTTTATAGTCTCTGGTGAGAAGTCTGGTGTAATTCTTATAGGTCTGCCTTTATATGTTACTTGACCTTTTTCCCTTACTGCTTTTAGTATATTTTCTTTGTTTTGTGCATCTGATGTTTTGATTATTATGTGATGGGAGGTATTTCTTTTCTGGTCTATTCTATTTGGTGTTCTGTAGGCTTCTTGTATGTTTATGGGCATCTTGTTCTGTAGGTTAGGGAAGTTTTTCTCAATAATTTTGTTGAAGATATTTACGGGCCCTTTAAGTTGGAATCTTCCTTCTCATCTATACCTATTATCCTTAACTTTGGTCTTCTCATTGTGTCCTGGATTTCCTGGATGTTTTGAGTTAGGAGTTTTTTGCATTTTCTTTGACAACTGTGTCAATATTTTCCACCGTATCTTCTGCATTTGAGATTCTCTCTTCTATCTCTTGTATTTGGTTAGTAATGCTTGTGTCTATGACTCCTGATCTCTTTCTTAGGTTTTCTATCTCCATGGTTGTCTCCCTTTGAACTTTCTTTATTGTTTCTATTTTCATTTTCAGATCCTGAATGTTTTTGTTTAATTCCTTCTTTGTGTTTTCTTGCATTTCTTTAAGGGATTTCTGTGATTCCTCTTTAAGTGCTTCTATCTGTTTACTTGTACTCTCCTTTATTTCTTAAGGGAGTTACTTAATTCCTTCTTATAATCCTCTATCATCATTATCAGAAGTGATTTTGATTCTGAATCCTGCATTTCAGGTGTGATGGGTTGTCCAGGGCTTGCTATATTGGGAGAACTGGGTATTGATGATGCCAAGAAACTTTGGTTTCTGTTGCTTATGTTCTTTCGCTTCCCTTTCACCATCTGGTTAACTCTAGTGTTACCTGCCCTCACTGTGTGAGACTGGAGTCTGTATTTTCAGTTATCTTGCTTGTTGCAGAGCTCGTCAGAGTCCAGATGTCTCTGTGGTCTTATGCTCCTTATCTCCTGGGTGGAAGAACTGCTGGGACTCAGGTCACCTCTTGGATCTGGAAATCCTTCTGCTCTGGGTGCAGTGGATCCTCTAGGATGGCTCAGTATATGATGTCTCCCAAGTACAAACCATCTTGTCGTCTGCTGCTCTGAGTGCAGTGGCTCCTCGGCTGCTCTGAGTACAGTGGCTCCTCTAGGATGACTCAGGAGTCAGTATCTCCACAGGACAGGAACAGACTAACTCTGTGTCTGCCTCAGCCCAAAGTACCTGGCAGGGGAGGAAGGGAAGTGTAATTCTGGAGGGCCTGGGTTTGGGTTGCTGCTGTGTCCTGAATGTCCCTGGCTCCCAGATGTATCTCTGGGGCTTTGGGAGTGAGATGGAGTACTTACCAGCTGCTCTGAGTGCAGTGGCTCCTCTAGGATGACTCAGAATTAAGTATCTCCACAGGACAGGAGCAGACCGATTCTCTGTCTGTCCCAGCCCAAAGGACCAGGCAGGGGCGGAAGGGAAGTGGAATTCCAGAGGGGTAGGGTTTGGGTAGCTGCTGTGTCCTGAATATCTCTGGCTCCCAGATGTATCTCTGGGGCTTAGGGAGTGAGATGGAGTTCTTACCGGCTGCTCTGAGTGCAGTGGCTCCTCTAGGATGACTCAGGAGTCAGTATCTCCACAGGACAGGAGTAGACCAACTCTGTGTCTGCCCCAGCCCAAAGGACCAGTCAGGGGAGGAAGCAACTCTTTTCTACTTAGAAGTAAAACCTGTTCCCCTAGAGGAAATCATGGTACAAATCTGGTCAGAAATCCATGAAGTTGGAAGTACAAACCCTCGAAGATATCCACTACTGTTTTGCTTCATGGGCTTGATATCATCTGCTTTTAAAAGGTTTCATAATGATCTGGTTAGCAGAGTACTTGGATTGCTTTCCAAACTTTATCACCTGTTTTTAATCTATCATGCTTCTATGATAAGAAATGATCAAGATCTAGAAAAGTCCAATTTATACTGATTTAGATAAGCTTCAGGACAGAGTTTTAGTGACTTAATATTAGCCTAGATTTGATGGCAAACAGCATCCATCTGTATTGTCAATTCATCCAGCCTTAACTAACATACCCATTATTGCTTACATTTTCAATGTGACCCTGAGTTTTTCTATGGTAAGAATGTGATGGTAGCTATTTTATATTTCAGTCTTCTGATCTACTGTGTAGTAGGCATAACCAGAATCTAATGTTCATTTTTAAATGGATTTTTGCTTTTATGGATTTTTTCTTTAAGTAGATAAATTTCTGGGACTTGTATATATAAACATGAGGTTTACACAGGGCAGCAGTATGAGGGAGGAAATTGAATTTTAGTGATGAGTTTAATGTTGAGAAACTGATGGAGGAAAAGGATTTACAAAGTATGAAATATATCATAATATGGATCATTAACTTAATATTCCCATGACCAGAGCATGTGTAATTTTACTCCAGTTAAATTTCAGTCTTGTTGTCTTTAATAATTTTAATCTGCATAAGTGAAATCCCTGCCACAATTTGAAGAGAAGTGATTAAGAATTCATATTTAGTTTAAAAGAAATATCCTGAGCTTTAAGAAATCAATTTTCAACTGTTGAATCATTTTCTGGTTGGTATGAAGGTATGTTTCACATTCCATTACATAAAGTACATTGTATTATAAATGAATATTATTTTTCATAGGGTTTTTTAAGGTATAAAAAAAATTGAAGAAGACTTTTCTATTGAATGTGAAATGTATTTTCTGTAAGATAGGGAAAAGAAAAAAGCCAAATCTAATGAATGGATACTATAATTATATTTTACTACAGATTATGAATTGAGAATTTGAACAAAGAGAAACAAGTTCACATGTGATGATTGATAAAAAATCTTCCAAGAGATTGTACAGGATGAAAGATGGAGATAGAACAAGTGACCAACAGTAATACCACTTCTTGCTCAATGCTTTTTGTATCAAGCATCAGGATCTGTTATAAAGATTGACACATGGCCTATCTTCTAAATTCCTCAAATTAATTCGGAAGAGTAAGGTGGCCAATGCAATGAATGTGAGTGTCTTGAAAATAAATGAAATTCTAAGTCAAAAATATTTTCTTTGCCTTGACTATGTGTTAGAAATAATCATTTTTCAAAATTAAAATCAGCTGCATTTTATGCTTAAATAATTTTTGGAATTAAACATTCACCAGCATTCCTGACTTCCAGATCTGGGGTACTCTCCCCACCTCAACAAATGAAGGAGCATCATGGTGACTTAATAGATTTTTTTAAAAAAAAATGATTGTAAAATAAAAATATTTAATAAAACATACATTACCAGATGTTTCTGAATACTTATGTTGATTAACATGAGAAATACTTTAGTTTGGAAATAAAATTAATCAAACTTTATCAATAAATTGATAGTGAACCACTGAGTGACAAATAATAATATAAAATGTATATCATATGTTAGTATCATCAATTTAATTTTTATAAACAATGTACATATAAACATTGAGTTTAGATAATTTCAAAGAAATCTTATTTTTCAAATATATTGATGAAAAGATTATACTATATATAATAATTTACCTCCAGTTTTTCATGCCTACTCACTTTCTTTTGTATCTGCTAGTTTTTTTTTTTAATAATTTATTTTTTTCTCAAATCGTAATTCATTCACACAGGGGTTATAAACACAGAAAGGCAGGATGTGGGGAAGGGAATGACAGTGGAGTGTGGGTGATCAGGGGGAATACAGATATCTTAAGAACCAGGTATCAGCTGGGTGATGGTTCAGGGGACAAATCACTATGACTCTGCCTATGACTCGCTTGTCCTTATCTAAGTTGCTATTGTCTGCTCAGGCTACCTATTTACAAGGTCTATGACTACTCAGGCTTGTAAATTTCCACAAAAGCTGCCTGTTTACATTAGCTTATAGCCATCTGTTTCAATGTTTTTCCACTGAGACCCAAGACTTGGTGTTAGTACACATGTATGACAGGCTTATTGCTGATTTTAGGCCTATGGATGATTTTAGGCCTACAGTGGGTAAACAGGGCTGCCCCTGACATCTCGTCCCTTCTCTAAGTATAGAAGGGCTCTGGCAATTCTAAACTTGTTAAGGCGGGGATAGAAGCCTGACCTCCAGTATTTGAAGGGGACCTTGTAATGGCTCCAGTTCCCCTGTCATTGTCCAGTGAGGCATGAGGGCCTCACCCATTCCGATGTCTTTTTCCTGGAGAGGGGATACTTTTGACATCAACCCCTATGCAGTCAGGCTTGTCCCTCAGGGAACCCAGAGAGATATTTTTATCTTTTATTTATATCCTCTTGCAGTGCTTAGCCTCGCAGCTTAAGCAAGAATTTAGATCGCCTGACAGAGGGGGTTCTGGGTGGCCCCTCTCTGCTTGGTCTAGGGGCAGAAGTCCCCCCTTTTAGGTTGGGTGGAGATGGGTTTTGGCAACACCCTGTATAAAGTAACAACCTCATCTTGAGTCTCGTGGTCCTCCATAGCTAACTTATGATAATGTATCTGAGTAGGTTTTGCTACCAACTTATTTATCTGTTGTATCACAGAGTTAGTCCGCCTATTTGGGAGCCAGGGACCAGCAGAAAAAAGCAAAAAGAACCCAAATAATGGTCCCAAGATGGGAGGAAATAGGGTTGACAACCTTGGAGAGGCTGAAAACCAATTCTTGTACCAGCCTTCACCTGTCTCTTTCTAACAACCTTTTTAGTAATAAGAATTTTCACACCAATCCAAATTTCATTAGTTCACCTTGGAGAGACAAAACCAAATAGCTAATCAAAACAGATGGGGTCTAAAGGAAAAATTAAATTAAAATTAAATCAAAGTCCAGCTTTTTAAGAACAATTTATTTATTGAACTTTATTACATATCAAATATGTGGTGTTACTTATAAGAGTGTGAGAATCACAAAACAACTTAAGCATTACAACAATCTCATCTCATTATAGCTGACAACCTTTTGGAAGCTGAATCATGTGCTCATTTTCACTCTTTCTTTCTTTCTTTCTTTCTTTCTTTCTTTCTTTCTTTCTTTTGTTCTTTCATTCTTTCCCTCTTTCTTTCATTTCTTTTCTTTATTTATTTCTTCTCTTGCTTTTCCTACCTTTCATTCATTTTTTTCTTTGTTTAAAATATAGTGTAGAATTTTCCAAGGTTCTTTGTTTCTGGGTAGGCAGTAATAACTAGAATATTAATTAAATGTCCTAGGACTAACTTCCCTAAATAGTATCATAACTAACATCTTTACTATTAACTTGTGTATTGTTCTACACTTATTGCTATGGCTTCTGAGCCAAACCCCAAAATGCATCTAGTTATGTCCAGAGAGTGAGAGGAAAATCAACATACATCACTTGATCTCATAAAGTTTTACTAAATTATTAGTATTTGTTCATTGATTCATTCATCCATTTCCTAGCTTTTATATGTATGAAATGATAGTTGAGCCTTAGAGATGTGCCTCTGAGATATTAGCCCTGAGTCCTCTTACAGAAGATGTATAGAGAGTAGAGTTTTGAACTAGGAAATCTGATTAATCTCTCAAGTCTTCTGATTAGCACTATCTGTGAAAAAAATGGGGGGCTGCTATGATTTATGAGCTCTGGATAAGTTTTACAGAAAAAATTAAAGAAGTAATGTCCTTGAACTATTTTATTCATCAGATGGAGAACCCATAATATGAGTACATACAGAGTGTAGAGTACAAATATATCATCCATTCCTATTTCTGATTATATCCTCAAGTAAAAAAAAATAGAAAACCCTTTGCAAAACTTCACTTATGATTCTTTCATTATGTGAAAATTACAATCAAGTACTAACAAACACCTTTATCACCTCAATTGAGGAGTTAATTGCAGGAGACCTGAATATGGAAACAGAGATCTCTATATATATTTCTGTTTAACAAATGGTTTTCAGAGTTGAGGGTTCTATGAATATTCATCTTTGAAAAGATATAATAAAAAAGTAAGCAGAATGAAGGACATAAATGAATATCTGCAAGTTTATCTTTTAGAGGTTATATTAATCATTTTTAGATTGATAGGTGTTTAATAATATTAGCACAGATAAACACATCACCAATTCTGCCTTTCATTTTAAATGAATACCATTTGTTCTGTTTGCATTTCAATCTACTTTAAGGACTCATAAATAAAATATATTATATCATAAGAGCCATAAAATGCAGGTGTTGGACTGAAAAAGCATTTCAGCACCTGCATTTTATGGGGATATAAAAGAGACATATAACCCTCTTGAAACTCAGTTTGCCTTGCCTTTGTTTTTGCTGAGAAAGAATGTAAACTTGTCCAGTCTCCCCTGAAGAAAAGGTGAGTTAAGCTGTGCCTTTTAACAGAGGAAAAATGGAAAAAACAGAGCTTTGATTCAGAGAAAAAAATACCCAAAACGGCCATGTAAGTGACAAGATGCTTTAATCAATGACAGTGGACACATAAAATAGGAACATGCTAAGAATATCCATGTCAAAACTACCATTTGGTTACCTAATATTGTTTCTTAGAAGTCAAAGTGAGCTAGTGAGCTACATACATAAAAACAAGTCATAAGAAATATCCTGGCTGAGAATGAAGATGTTCTAAGAAATATCACATAATGTCTCTTAGCTATTGAACTATTAAGACAACAGACCCCAAGAAACTGAAACTCTCTCATGAATCTCAAAGTGAGCGAAGAGAAAACCTGAAGCCTAGTACCATCTATAAGATGTGTTCCAGAAAGTGATTTCACAAAACGATGACAATTTGTCAGAGGATCTAACAAAAGAACATCATTGGAGAAGTGAGGTATGTAAAAGCCAAAGCCATACCTTGACCAGGGCCATACATTTACTAGGAATTCCTAGTTATGATAAAAATAAACAAACAAAGGAACCTCTTGTCCTCTATTTAATCCTTACCCTCCTGTGGGAATTTTGAAGTTGCAATAGAGACAGAGAATAAAAGAGAGAGAGAGAGAGGGAGGGAGAGAGGGAGGGAAGGAGGGAGG
>NW_021617324.1:0-3609 GCF_004785775.1 Grammomys surdaster | reverse complement strand
GCCACACTGATTTCCAATGTGGTTGCACCATCTTGCAGTCCCACCAACAATGGAGGAGTGTTCCTCTTTCTCCACACCCTTGCCAGCATCTACTATCACCTGAGTTTTTAATCTTAGCCATTCTGACTGGTGTGAGATGGAATCTCAGGGTTGTTTTGATTTGCATTTCCCTGACGACTAAGGATACTGAACATTTCTTTAGGTGCTTCTCGGCCATTCGAATTTCTTCCATTGAAAATTCTTTGTTAAGCTCTATACCCCATTTTTAATAGGGTTATTTGGTTGTCTGGAGTCTAATTTCTTGAGTTCTTTGTATATATTGGATATTAGCCCTCTATCAGATGTAGGATTGGTAAAAATCTTTTCCCACAATGTTGGTTGTCATTTTGTCCTATTGACAGTGTCCTTTGCCTTACAGAAACTTTGCAATTTTATGAAGTCCCATTTGTCAATTCTTGATCTTAGAGCATACGCCATTGGTTCAGGAACTTTTCCCCTGTTCCCAAGTATTCAAGGCTCTTCCCCACATTCTCTTCTATTAGTTTCAGTGTATCTGGTTTTGTGTGGAGGTCCTTTATCCACTTAGACTTGAGCTTCGTACAAGGAGATAAGAATGGATCAATTTTCATTCTTCTACATGTTGTCCTCCAGTTGAACCAGCACCATTTGTTGAAAATGCTGTCCTCTTTGCACTGGACAGTTTTAGCTCCTTTGTCAAAGATCAAGTGACCATAGGAGTGTGGGTTCATTTCTGGGTCTTCAATTCTATTCCATTGATCTTCCTGCCTGTCTCTGTACCAATACCAGGTAATTTTTATCACTGTTGCTCTGTGGTACAGCTTGAGGTCAGGGATGGTGATTCCTCCAGAAGTTCTTTTATTGTTGAGAATAGTTTTCGTTATCCTGGGTTTTTTGTTATTCCATATGAATTTGAGAATTTCTTTTTCTAACTCTGTGAAGAATTGAATTGGGATTTTAATGGGGATTGCATTGAATCTGTAGATTGCTTTTGGCAAGATGGCCATTTTTATTATATTAATCCTGCCAATCCATGAGCATGGGAGATCTTTCCATCTTCTGAGACCTTCTTCAATTTCTTTCTTCAGGGACATGAAGTTCTTGTCATACAGGTCTTACACTTGCTTGGTTAGATTCACACCAAGGTATTTTATATTATTTGCAAGTATTGTGAAGGGTGTCATTTCCCTAATTTCTTTTTCAGTCTGTTTATCTTTCATGTAGAGGAAGGCTACTGATTTGTTTGAGTTGATTTTATAACCAGCCACTTTGCTGAAGTTGTTTATCAGGTTTAGGAGTTCTCTGGTGGAAGTTTGGGGGTCACTTAAGTATACTATCATATCATCTGCAAATAGCGATATTTTGGCTTCTTCCTTTCCTATTTTTATCCCTTTGATTTCTTTTTGTTGTCTACTTGCTCTGGCTAGGACTTCCAGTACTATATTGAATAGGTAGGGGGAGAGTGGGCAGCCTTGTCTAGTCCCTGATCTTAGTGGGATTGCTTCAAGTTTCTCTCCATTTAGCTTGATGTTGGCTACCAGTTTACTGTGAATTGCTTTTACTATGTTTAGGTAGGGGCCTTGAATTCCTGATCTTTCCAAGACTTTTATCATGAAGTGATGTTGAATTTTGTCAAATGCTTTCTCAGCATCTAGTGAGATGATCATGTGTTTTTTTTTCCCTTTGAGTTTGTTTATATAGTGGATTACATTGATGGATTTCCGAATATTGAACCATCCCTGCATTCCTGGGATAAAACCTACTTGATCATGATGGATGATTGTTTTGATGTGTTCTTGGATTCGGTTTGCTAGAATTCTATTGAGCATTTTTTCATTGATGGTCATAAGGGATATTGGTCTGAAGTTCTCTTTCTTTGTCGTGTCTTTGTGGGGTTTGGGTATCAGTGTGATTGTAGCTTCATAGAATGAATTGTGTAGTGTTCCTTCTGTTTCTATTTTGTGGAATAATTTGAAGAGAATTGGTATTAGGTTTTCCTTGAAGGTCTGATAGAATTGAGCACTAAAACCATCTAGTCCTGGGCTTTTTTTTAGTGGGGAGACTTTTAATGACTGCTGCTATTACCTTAGGGGTTATGGGACTATTTAGATGGTTTATCTTCTCCTGGTTTAACTTTGGGACCTGGTATCTGTCTAGGAAATTGTCCATTTCATCCAGGTTTTCCAGTTTTGTTGAGTATAGGCCTTTGTAGTAGGATCTGATGATTTTTTGAATTTCTCCAGTTTCTGTTGTTATGTCTCCCTTTTCAGTTCTGATTTTATTAATTTGGATACTGTCTCTGTGCCCTCTGGTTAATCTGGCTAAGGGTTTATCTATCTTGTTGATTTTCTTGAAGAACCAGCTCCTGGTTTTATTGATATTTTGTATTGTTCTTTCTGTGTCTCTTTGGTTGATTTCAGCCCTGACCTTGATTATTTCCTGCCTTCTACTCCTCCTGGGTGTATTTGCTTCTTTTTGTTCTAGAGATTTTAGTTGTGCAGTCAAGTTGTTAGTGTATGCTCTTTCCAGATTCTTTTTGTAGGCACTTTGAGCTATGAGTTTTCCTCTTAGCACTGCCTTCATGGAGTCCCACAAGTTTTGGTATGATGTGTCCTCATTTTCATTGAATTCTAAAAAGTCTTTAATTTCTTTCTTTATTTCTTCCTTGACCAAGTCATCATTGAGTAGAGAGTTGTTCAATTTCCATGTGCACGGGGGTTTTCCATTGGTTTTCTCATTATTAAAGACCAGTCTTAGTCCATGGTGATCTGATAAAATGCAAGGGATTATTTCAATCTTTTTGTATCTGTAGAGGCCTGTTTTGTGACCAATTATATGGTCTATTTTGGAGAAGGTACCATGAGGTGCTGAGAAAAAGGTATATTCTTTTGTTTTAGGATGAAATGTTCTATAGATGTCTGTTAAGTCCATTTGGTTCATAACCTCTGTTAATGTCAAAGTGTCTCAGTTTAGTTTCTGTTTCCATGATCTGTCCATTGCTGAGAATGTGGTGTTGAAATCCCCCACTATTATTGTGTGAGTTGTAATGTGTGTTTTGAGCTTTAGTAAAGTTTCTTTGATGTATGTAGTTGCCCTTGCATTTGGAGCATAGATGTTCAGAATTGAGAGTTCACCTTGGTAGATTTTTCCTTTGATGAGTATGAAGTGTCCTTCCTTATTTTTTTTTATTAATTTTGGATGAAAGTCGATTTTATTTGATATTAGAATGGCTACTCCAGCTTGTTTTTTGGGACCATTGGCTTTGAAAATTGTTTTCCACCCTTTTATTCTGAGGTAGTGTCTGTCTTTGTCACTGAGGTGGGTTTCTTGTATGCAGCAAAATTCTGGGTCTTGTTTGTGTATCCAGTCTGATAGTCTGCGTCTTTTTATTGGGGAATTGAGACATTCATGTTAAGAGATACTAAGGAAAAATGATTGTGGCTTCCTGTTATTTTTGGTATTAGAGGTAGAATTATGTTTGTATAGTTATCTTCTTTTGGGGTTCTTGGACGATTACTTCCTTGCTTTTTCTAGGTTGTAGTTTCCCTCCTTGTGTTGGCGTTTTCCATCAATTATCCTTTGAAGTGCTGG
>NW_021617323.1:0-3769 GCF_004785775.1 Grammomys surdaster | reverse complement strand
CAAAATGTAAGATTTGCCTTTAAGGTCCTAAACTTTAACTTCTGTCCCGAGTCTGTCTCTGTCTCAGCAGATTTCCACTTGGCTGAGAGACACCATCCAGGAATCAACTTTGGATTAGAAACTGATACAAATGGCTCTGTGCTGTGAACTTGAGGAAAGCAGCTGTGAACCAGTCCAGATGATGTGATTGCTCCCTGTCTCTTTAGCTGGGTCATCTAACTGGATGCTTCTGATGCATGTCCCATTGCCTGAATCCCCTCCCTGCCTTTGACCAACCTTCCAGCCTTCCTGGGCCCTGGCAACATCCTTGTTTCAGCAGGAAGTGTAAGGCCCCCTGATAAGGGAGACTCCCACTCAAACCACAGGAGATTACAGCCACCCAATGACTTAGGAGACACCAATCTTGATGCAACTGCAAGAGGCTTTATTTGGGGATCAGTAGGCCGAGGCCGAGGCTCGGGAGCAAGGGGTATTTAATGGAGAAAACCACAAACTAGGGAGGTGAAGGTGGAAACCAAGAGAGAACAGCAGAAAATCTCAACCCACATCATAAAAATAGTAGAGAATTCATAACTCATTCTTTAGCTGGTCATAAACCAGGGTGGGGATTGGTAACATCCTTTACACATTCTATTCAGGAATGTGACCTTAACCTGACCATTGTAAGCAGCCATTTCCTGGAGTAACTCAGCTAACCTGTATCTTTAGTTCTGCTATCCTTTGTCCGAATGACCTGGCTGACCTGCCCCCTGGCTAGTTCTTTCTTTGGGTGGCCAGCTAGTTCCTGGAACCTAGGCCTGTGAACTTGATAACCTTAATTCAGATGGGGGTGGGGGGTCTCCAAACTTCTTTATGAGTTTTTACATCCTTTCAGAAGTAGTTACAGAAGATAGTTCATCGCCCCTTGTCCCCAATAGGCTGAAATGTTAGATCAAAAGGACATTCTCTGGCATAGAGGACAAAATGGCTACCTATAATGGCTATTGGCATACTGATGCCCTTCCCCCAGCCTTGAGAAGGCCTGAAAGATCTTGTTTACCACAAGGGATCAAGTGATAGGATCTAGGTAGAGTTACCCACCTTGGCTGTATGGAACTTAGAGCTACCCCTGGGCTTGCCTTGAGATATCTCCAGCCTTGACCAAGAACAGATTCCCCCATCCAACTTCCCCCACCCATCTGTGGCTGAAACTTGAAAGGGTCAGTGTGGGGCCTTTACTTTTAAGTTGAGAGCTGAACACTAAAGCTTTGAGCTTTGTTCAGAATACTTTGTTTTGGCTTTATTTCCTCTCACACTCCTCCCTTCTTCTTTTCCAGCCTCCCTTTCATGAGAACCCAGTTGATCCATGGCTCTAGGCAGCTACAGCATACCAGGAAAGGTACCTGTTAAACACAGAGAGATCCAGATCTATCAACATATAGATTCATTAGCTGAAATAGTTTCTACAAAGCCACAGGGCATGGCTCTGCTTTATGCAGAAGTAGGAGGTGTAGTGTGACTTTCAGTGAAAATTATTGTTTGTATACAAAGCACTCAGGGATCATCAGAGGTAATCTGGCTGTACTCGAGAAAATATCCCCAAATAAGGGCACCAGCAATGCAGCAAATGGCTGTTCCCATTCTCATTTTCACACTCCTAGTTAGTAACTCGGTCGGCCATCTCAGGCTCTTTGACCCTTGTACTTCTGCTGATTATTTGGTTCTTGCTCATTAATGCCTTAACTAGATAATAATTCCTGCCTGGGTACCATTAAGCTGATGGTTATTAGATCCCAATGTAAACAAACAGGTACCCATCAGAGAGTCAGGGTTCGACTCAGGATAAAACTCAAGAAGATCATGTGAGAGACAAAGTTATATTTTAGGTTTTAATTACAGTGCCTAAGAGACTCACTACACAAAAATGCCTCTACTGTGGGCCACGTTCCTGAAAGGCTGGAGGCTGCTGTCTATGGGAGCTAGCAAAGCCACATATTTTGCTCCCCCAAACAACTTTGTTTGACACACCACACTGGAAGTGCTTGATCACATGTAGTGGGGAGATACATCCACAGGAAATATGTTTTCCCTGATTGGACCTGAAGGGAAATACAATTGCTGTATGGGTTTGCCTTATTAAGCCTAAATGTGACTTACCACCATTTTCTGGAAACCCAGTCATGGACCTGGCCAGAGTCCATCATCCTGAGCAGTATGTAATGAAAGCTTGCTTCAAATGTGTCTCAGAATTGTGATAGTGGTCTTATTCTTGCTCGTGGGATTAACGCCAGCTTTTTGAGTGCTGAGGGTTGTTATAAGGAAGTGCCATCATGGCCATCCCAAAATGTCCTAGAAACTTAACCACAGGAAGTTAGAGGAATAGGTGACAGATGGCCTTTTGCAGTTGATCTGTGTACATTGGGAGTCCTGGTGAGTCCCGGTTGCTTTGGCAAAGACTCACTCCTGAGGCAGGACAAGGTATGCTGGTTGCCTGGAGCCTTTGTTTTCACCCTTGCCTTGTGCCACAGGAATTCGAGGAGACCCTAGGAAAGTGAGGGGGGTGGGTGGGGGGGGGAAGAATGAAGGGACAAGAGACACAAGAACAGAAAGCAAGTCTGGGGTTCTGATCAAGTTTTGACACTTTAATTTCGGGTGCAGGTTATAAAGACACAGCAAAACAGGAAGTTTGGCTGAGGGTCATTGCTTAGGGCTATCCCACTATTGAGTGCTTATTGCCCCAGATCATCCCACTGTCATATGCTTATTGCCCTAGATAATTCCACTGTTGTAACCAGCTCCCAGGGAATGCCAGATGTTTTTTAAATTCCTGGGACCTGAGAGTAGGTTTCCCAGAACAGCAGGTAATTTCCTGGCATCTGCTCCCTTTTAACAATTTTAAATGAGTCTGGCAGGTGAAAGTGGACATTAAGAAATCTCATTGGCAGATGAGTTTGCATTGACCAGCACCGGAAAAGTATTGACCTGATCCTCCCAGTATCATTTGTAATGGTGTCTTTTTAGGGAGGAGAGGGTTATTTATCTCATGGGCCATGTACAATATCTAGGGTCTTAGCTGGCTGCTTTGAAACACAAGAAATCAAGACCAACCTCTGTGCAATCAGGTTTGCTTTTCGGGGAACTCAGAATCGGACAATTTGTGTCCTCCCCCTGCTGTACCTCATCATGTACCCCTTGCAGGTACCCACATTGTGATCACACCATGCCGAACCAACATGCATAGATCTGAGTTCTATGCAGCTTTTAAAGGAGCTATGTCATCACAAGGCACAGCCAAGCCTCTCTCAGCCAAATCAAGTCTATGATAATGTACTTGTAGAGGTTTAGATGCTGTGGAGACAATTTGTTGTTTTACACAGCCAGCTAGTCTTTTAATGAAAAAAGGTCCTAATTGTTAGTATTCTGTCTAAACTCCACCTCCACAGTTATCTGGCAACAGCCAGGTATGATCCTCCAGACAGTTACCTGGCAATAGCCAGGTAGGCCTGCCCACTATAAAAGGGGATGCTTGCCTCCTCCTCTCTCTCTTGCTCTCTTGTTTTCTTGCCCCTAGCTTCTGTCCCTTCACCTTTCCCCCTCTTCCCTTCCCCCTCTCTCCACGTGGTCATGGCCGGCCTCCATTTCTCTCCTCTCTCTCTCTCCTCTTTCTCTGCCATCTTCTCCAATTTCTCTCTCCACCTTTGCCCTCTGCCCTGAATAAACCCCCTCCCCTGTGGAACTATTTGGTCTGGTGTTGTCTGTTCTAAGCTTCGATCCGAAGTCTAACACTAAT
>NW_021617322.1:2821-8089 GCF_004785775.1 Grammomys surdaster | reverse complement strand
GCTAGAATCCTAGGAAGAAGCTCCTATTACCAGCTGTAGCCTTTACTATGAAAGGAGAGTGGCTCACTGGCAAGCACAGGCTGGGAGGAGAGACTTTTCCTCCTCTGGTGAGTGCTTAAAAGTGAGCTTGCAGGGCTGGCAAAATGAATGTAGGAGATTGCAAGCACTCCCAAGAGATCCATACTTTCCCCAGTTCCAGGCCTTTCTCTACCTCTCTAAGCAGAGTACCTAATAAATTATTTCTTTTTTTTTAATCTTGTTTTGTTTTGTTTGTTTTTTGAGACAGGGTTTCTCTGTGTATCTCTGACTGTCCTGGAACTCACTCTGTAGACCAGGCTGGCCTCGAACTCAGAAATCTGCCTGCCTCTGCCTCCCAAGTGCTGGGATTAAAGGCATGCAACACCACTTCCCGGTAATAAATTATTTTTTCCTCAGCTGTGAAAAGCCTGGAGGAAAAACATTCTCTCCCACAAGTCAAATGATCCTGTTTTGAATTCCACTGAGAGACAGAAAAATCCGCAGGGATCCTTTTGGTGAGGTGTGTGTGTGGGGGGGGTGTAGAGGCATCTTTGTGGCCCCTTGAATAAGGTCCCATTAGGGTCCAGGCCTCAAGGCCTGTGCCCAACCAGAAACTAAGCTATTCTTTCTCGGTCCTACACGTTGGTGTTTGTTGGACCTGGGAATTTATTTCTAATGAAAACAGGAGAAAAGAGGATGGGGAGATGGGTCCATTGGTACCTTATTTACCATCCAAGCATAAGTACCTGAGTTTAGATCTCTGAGCTTTTGTAATCTTAGTGCTGGAGTAGGGGTGGGGGCAAACATTCCCTAAAAGGAGCTCAATGTCCAGCTAGTCTTGCTCACTCAGTGGGCTCCTGCATCTGTGAGAGACCTTGTCTCAAAAATAAGGTGGAGAATGATAGCGGGAGACTCACAATGTTTACCCCTGGTTCCACACATATGTATCTGTCCACCTGCATACATGCACACAAACGAGGTATGCATACATACCACTCTCCCCAAAAGAAAAGAGGCACAGTCTTATAACAAACAAGCAAACAAACAAAGGAAATAAAAACAGCAAGAGAATACAGTTCACAGATGCCATAGTTAACTGTCATGATTTGATCAGATCTGGCAACTTCACTGCTATTTCCAACAAATGTGGAGAACCCAATAATGGGATGTCAATATGACCAAAATAAAAATCCAAACACTAAAATTCAAGACGTAGAACAGGAGATACACCTCTGTAGGAAATCACTTGCCTGGCATAGACATGAAACTTCAAGTTCCATTCCCAGCACAAGCCAAAAGAAAAAGAGAAAACAATGCTTTGAAAGACTAAAGGGTTTTTTGGACATTATCTGTTGGTTCTCACTAAAGATTAATATATTTGTATCAAAACTACCTTGTGTGTGTGTGTGTGTGTGTGTGTGTGTGTGTGTGTGTGGTTGAGTATGTGTATATGTGTGTTTAAGAGGGAAAGGGAGAGAGAGAGAGAGAGAGAGAGAGAGAGAGAGAGAGAGAGAGAGATCCTTTATGTTAGGTTCCAAAGAAACAGCTGGCTAACTGTGGTACCTATTAGCACACCAAAATTCATACTGGCTTTTATTCTCTATCAGTACCTGTGGCTCTTCACAGTTATTCTCACCCCACCCCTGCACTAAATGTCTCCAACCCAGGGCCCTTGCTTCTCTACTGCCAGCTTCATTCATGAATGTGTGTGTGTGTGTGTGTGTGTGTATTATATATATATATATATATATATATTCCTGCCATTTTTGTCCATTTGCTCTCTTGGCTTTCTCAATTCTCTTCACTCTTGGTCCCTCCTCCTGGCCCCCTCTCCTCTCACTTCTTTTCCTTTCCCCCACCCCCATCACTTGGTGCAGTCTACTAACTCTGTTTAGCCCATATGGAACATGACCTCATCTCATTCACTTTATTGATAAACACAGCCCAGTAGGGGAAGTCACATTCTGTACAAACCTGACAGTTCTGGTAGCGTCTCCAATTATCAGGAATGATCAGGTGGCCCTGGTGGTACTGAGTGGACTGTGCACCTGGCATCCCTGTTTCCAGGAACAGCCCATGGGATTCCTTGAAGGAAGACATCAAAGGAGGCTTCCTCACCAGGGCAGAGTCACAGTTCCCATCTGGGGCATTGGAGGGCCGGAGCTACAAGCAACCCCAAGATGTGCAGAAGTAGAAAGGCTGGTACACCAAAGCATGGCAGTCAGGCAACTGTCCTATCCACCTCTACATCCAAGTTCAGTGTCCCTCAGCACTGCTGCAGGGCACTTACTTCTGCTGGAAGATCAGGGTTTGATGACCATGTGCCCTAATCAGTTGGTTTCATCCCACTGGGTCATTTGATGTCCCATTTTCATTGCTGTTGGGGCCATGAACCATCCTTCAATAAGTCCATTGATCTCAGAGTGACAGGGTCTGCAGACTTAGCCTGTCTCATGGGAGTTCACTGTCATAGAAGGAAAATCATTGTTCCCAGTGAAGGAAGTCCCCTAAAAGAGCTAAACTCACACAACATTTTAAGTCTGGTTATGAGATCCACACAAGTGACCTGTGTATGTCTCCATTGGACAGCAAGTTGTTGCCATGGTACCTGTTCCCCAACAGGGATTCTTAGACAGTCTGTTCACTCAGCTGCCACATTGACCAGGTGTCCAGGCTATCAGCAGTGACACTATAATAAGTACAAATGTGGCTGGATGTGGTGGCAGAGGTGGCCAGCATGACCCTCATGATGCAGGGCCTATTATGTACATTATATCCAATCTAGGTCAGAAGATAGCCATAGAATGTCCAGATGGCAGCCATGTCCAGAGCACCCTCATGATTGCAGTTTTACAGAGTCATCAGTGGCCACACCTCTGCATTCTGGACCCTTAGCCACAGTGGGCTGGGGTACTCACTAGAAACTACTCTGGTGACTTGTTGGTAAGCTAACCGTTAGCCTGTAGAGCCTGCTTGTCCCTTGGTATGTCATTTGGGCCCAAGTTTTAATATACCATTTCCATTCTGCATCTGAATTCTGTTGTGTCTACTTTAACTCATTTTTGTTGAATATCAAAGTACCCATGTCAATATGGTATCCTGTGAAGATAGTGAAATGGTTCAACTGGTCATGGTATTGGCCACTAAGCCCGAAGACCTGACTTGAAGCTTGGAAAACACACAGTAGAAAAAAAGAACTAACTCCTTAAAGTTGTCCTCTGACCTCAGTGCAACTCCACAGCATGCACAAGTATGGTTGTGTAAACACACAATTTTTTTTAAAAAAATTACCTTGTTACTGTGTCCTCAAAGATGGAAAGTGGAATCAAATAAGGTCTAAATATATCTTTTATAAGGTCCTAGTCCCACTCACAATGGACTTGATTAAATACTGTTAGATAGAGGATTAACTTTCAATATGAACTTTAGGAACAACACATTCAAACCGCAGTATCCCACTCACCAGCCCTGCTCTCCTCAAACTCATGTCTGCTACCGTTAGGATATGGTGTGAGCGTGTCTCCTGAGCACTCACGTGTCGAATATAATGCCCACCGTGAGGTATCAGAAGATAGAAACTTTGTGTAGTGTTTGGGAGATGGAAGCTTTAGGGAGTGATTAAGATTACATAAGGTTTTTCAGGGTGGGGATTTCTGACTGAATACGAGAATATGATCCTTACAACCACTAGGTGGCGCGCACGCTTCCGCTCTTAAGGACTATTGCTCCAGTGCTTGTGGCTTTCCCAGGTTGCTGCTATACTTCATCTTTTAGCTCTGCAGCCTGAAATTTGGGAGGAGGCCCTGCCTTCAGCTCTGCAAAATACTGTCTTGGTGGGGACTCAGCGGTGGCACAAACCTGGCTCCAACGGACATAGCCTCTTGGTGGCTCCTGCTCTGCCTCCATTTTATAAGACAGAGAGAGACCAGAAGAGATGCACATGTGCTCCCCATTTTTCTGTTTGGTTGGTTGCTTGGTTTTGATTTGTCCTGTGATTCCTGACACGTCCTGGGAAGGCTATTTCAGATACGCAGCCGTGAACCTGGAGAATTTATAATTATCCTGCCACAGGTCATATATATATAAATTTAATTATATATATATATATATATATATATATATATGGACACGGTCTTTTTCACATACAGAATATATTCATTCCATGTCACCCAACTTTATTCTAGTATTACCAAAATCAGATATGAAGTTCAAAATATCATTCTTTGAGAGTCTGTGAAATCGAACAATCTAGTTTCTTCCAAAATAAAACAGGTCCAGTTAAGACAGAATTTTCCTTTCTAAAAAAGGACAGTGCAAAGAAAAAGTGGTGAGCCCTACAGATTTCCAAAGCTCAGCATTACAAGCACTATGATGACATGAGGCTTGAGAATACCTCATCACACCTCCCTGGTCCACCTCCAGGACACACACTCAGGGAGGACAGGGTTTGGTTGTCTAGGACTCTTGAGAGGAGAGAGGCGGGGGGGGGGGGGGGGGACCTCATCCCCATGACCACTAGGTGGCGCGCAAGCAGCAGGTCTTACAGGCTGAGTCAACTGTGGCTTTCCTAGGTTGTAGCTGTACTTAATAATTATGCTCCCTCCATCCTCCCCTGCTCAGGATTCTTGGAAGAGGGCTGCCTTTAGTTCTGCGAAACACCTACCTGGTGGGAACTTTGCAGTGATCCAACCCCTGACTCCAGTAGTGAACGTTCTGTAGTGGTTTCACTTGAAATCCAGGAGGATGTGCCACACTGATCCTTCCCTCACAAACAGCTGACCTGAGACATGTTGATACAACTTCAAGGACTTCAAGAAGGACAGGAGAACCAAACAGTGGCACATTGGAATGTGCGAGCTGTGACAGTATCCCAAGTCCCATAGTGCACTGGGTCACTCCCTTGAAATTATTTTGTCTGAGTCATTCTGATATGTGATAGCCACGGCAACTGGAATAATCCCTTGATGACTCTGACTTGCTCTGGCTGGCAGTAATGAACAGCATCTGGCTTCTTGTCATATTAATCTCTTGATCAAAGGCTAGTTTTGGCAAAGCCTTCATATTCTTTCCTGAGCATGTACTTTCTTTCCTTAACATGGTGGAGAATTTCACTAGCACTCCCTGCCTCACTCCTTCTCTTCTCCCTGCTCTGTCTCTGTTAAATCAGTATCTGACTGTTTCTCTCTCTCCCTCCCTCTCCTTCTCACCCACCCCTGTGAGTGTGTGTGTGTGTGTGTGTGTGTGTGTGTG
>NW_021617322.1:0-2721 GCF_004785775.1 Grammomys surdaster | reverse complement strand
ATGTGTGTGTGTGTGTGTGAGAGAGAGAGAGAGAGAGAGAGAGAGAGAGAGAGAGAGAGAGAGAGAAAGAAAGAGAGAGAGGAGATTAAGGCCAGACATCCTATCATTGTTTTTATCTGGAGGGAAGCACTAAATTGTTCAAAATGGCCTCTAAAAGGCCGCCTTCCTGTGTCAGATTCCAGCCTGACTAGGATGATAGTCTTGTGTGTGCCTCCACCCATGGCTTCTCTTTCAATTGTAAACTGTCTTTTTCTTTTTTGCCTTATTTTATTGAACATTAAGTGATTGTGTATTCTCAACAACTTGCTCACAGATTTTGATTATTTTGATTGCTATTTTTTACTTTCAAATAGAAAGTACCAGGGCATGAGTATAATCCTGCAAGGTCACTGTCAGTCTTTCCTTGGGTTCCTCACACCTTGTTCCTCCTTTCCATCCTAGATACATTCAGAATTGCCTTTACCACCCATGTTTCTGCCAGCTGCAGATCTAAGTCAGGTAAGATCTCTCTCAGAAGGGTGGGGAGCTCCCCATCATCATCTGTCACCACTGTCATCCTTAAAGCCCCAACAATAGAAATGTCAAACTCTGCCACTCTCTGTCAGCACTCACAGCAGGAGCCATTGCTGTGGGAGGTTGTTCGAACACAGTGCAAGCATGATGCTAATATCTTACTCTGTGGGGTTGTAACTCAATAGTGAAACTGAGAAGTTTCTTTACAAAATTTGTTTCACTTTTTGACACTGAAAGCTTGAGTTCAAGGTGTTGGGAGGTTCTGTGTTTAGTGAAGGCTTCTCTCTGCTTCCAAGATGGTGCCTGCTTGCTGAGGTTTCTGGGGCTGAGGATCACCTCATGAAGTAGATGAGATGAAAATGGCAGCCCATCCAAACCCTCTGTCTTAGTCAGCGTTTTCACTGCTGTGGTAAAACGCCATGATGAAAGCAACTTGGAGAGGAAAGAACAGGTTTATTTCAGTTTCTGCTCAGGTCACAGGCCCCCACTTAGGGAAGTAGGGGCGGGAGCTCAAGGTAGGAATTGAAGCAGAGACCATGCAGGAGTGTTGCTTACTGACTTGGCTTGCATGGCGAATATTAGTTTTTCAATAAAATATATTCTAATCTGGGTTTCCCCTCCACCAAATTCAATTAGATCCTCCCTCACCTACTCACCCCCATCCAACTCTCTCTCTCTCTCTCTCTCTCTCTCTCTCTCTCTCTCTCTCTCTCTGTCACACACACACACACACACACACACACACACACACACAAACATACACAAAGTAGTTTTTATCCAAATATATGAACCTTTAGGTGAGCACCAACAGAAAGTGTCAAAAAAACTCTTTTGTTTATTTAAAGCACTATTTTCTCTGTCTTTTGGCTTGTGCTGGGAATAGAACCTGTGGCTACATGTCTGTACCAGGTGAGTGCTTTCCTACAGAGGTGTATCTCCTGTTCTATGTCTTGAATTTTAGTGTTTGGATTTTTATTTTGGTCATATTGACATCCTGTCATTGGGTTCTCCAGATTTGTTGGAAATAGCAATGAAGTTGTCTGGTCAAATCATGACAGTTAACAATGGCAGCTGTGAACTGTATTCTCTTGCTGTTTTTATTTCATTTGTTTGCTTGTTTGTTATAAGACTGTGCCTCTTTTCTTTTGAGGAGAGTGGTATGTATCCACACCTTGTTTGTGTGCATGCATGCAGATGCACAGATACATTTGTGTGGAACCAGGGGTAAACATTGTGAGTCTCCCGCTATCATTTCCCATCTTATTTTTGAGACAAGGTCTCTCACAGACCCAGGAGTCCACTGAGTGAGCAAGACTAGCTGGACACTGACTTGCTCTGAGGGAATGCTTGCCCCCACACCTATTCCAGCACTAAGATTACAAAAGCTCAGAGATCTAAACTCAGGTACTTATGCTTGGGTGGTAAATGAGGTACCAATGGACCCATCTCCCCATCCTCTTTTCTCCTGTTTTCATTAGAAATAAATTCCCAGGTCCAACAAACACAAACCCATGTGGTGTGCCCTCACCAGTAAACAGACATATTCTTCTGAAAAAGGACAACGAGTATCAAAACGTTCTATTACTTTACAGATCCAGACATGTCAAGGGAGAATAAAGCCAAGCCCATCAAGGTAATGATGGCCTGTGTTGGTCAGTTCTATGCTTTGATTGACAGAGAGAGGATCTGGACAAAGTTTTATGCTTGTGGAGAATATTGGCTTGAGAGTCTCTCCAGCCTGGTTTGGTCACTGACCTAGCCTTGGCTCCTGAGAGGCAGTCACAGGTTTTGTTAGAAACTGGAGCTCTGTAACCTTATCCAAGGGCACACAAAGGTGCCTCTACACTCACACACCTCACCAAAAGGATCCCTAGCGCTTTTTACAGCCTCTCAGTGGAATTCAAAAATGGAATCATTTGACTTGTGGGAAGGAATGTTTTTCCTGAAGGCTTTTCACGGCTGAGGAAGAAATAATTTATTAGGTACTCTGCTTAGAGAAGTACAGAAAGGCCTGGAATGGAGGAAAGTATGGATCTCTTGGGAGTGCTTGCAATCTCCTACTTTCATTTTGCCAGCCCTGCAAGCTCAGTTTTAAGCACTCACCAGAGGAGGAAAAGCTCTCCTCCCAGCCTGTGCTTGCCAGTAAGCCACTCTCCTTTCAGAGTAAAGGCTACAGCTGGTAATAGGAGCTTCTTCCTAGGATTCTAG
>NW_021617321.1:1059-4734 GCF_004785775.1 Grammomys surdaster | reverse complement strand
TCAATTATGTAATAACCTATTCTGTCAATATCTTTATTTAAAAACAAATTCTGTCAGTATCCTTAGATAGATAGATGATAGATAGATAGATAGATAGATAGATAGATAGATAGATAGATATGTGGCTAGCCATCCAGTTATCATCCTGTGGTAGTGAGCATTGGAGAGAAAGTTTGAAGACACCTTGAGAATTTCTAATGGGCACACTCTAAGGTTCTTGGTGTGAATCAGTATAAGAGGAGTTGGTGAGGGCAAAGGTTGTACTGCGGTTATCTTGGTGGTACAAGTGAGAAATGCTCATTGTGCTTTTAGTCTAGGTGTCTGTCATCTTTGGTCCACTTGAATCCTTTCTGAGAGCTCTGTGTTTCATGTGTGCCTAGCACATGATAGGCAGGTTTGTGTGTACTAGGAAAGGGATAGAAGGATCCATAGTGAAAGTGACTGGGGTACTTTGGAGGAATGTAGGTTGTTAAAGCATCCCCTGAGTGCTGTGTGGTGGTTGGTGAAGGACTGGGGTATGGTGGAGGTGGGATGTAGGGTTATAGAGAGGGGAGAGATTGTGAAGGAGCTGGCATTAGCTCATAATGGTTGCCTGGTTTCCTGGTCCCCTGGAGATGCTGACTTAGTAGATGCTTAGAATTGTGAGCCAAAGGCCAGGGCCTGGTTGTCAAGGGGGCAGGTAGGGATGGAATATTCATTCCTTCTTTGGATATGTCCTTGTCCTCAGTTCAGGGTGCTAGGTGGCTTGCAGGAGATATTGTGAAGTGGGCGGCCAGCCCCTGTGGACCTCTGAGGTGGTCAGATATCTGGATAAATTTGTGGGGCAACACCCACCAGAACTCATACTGAAGGGTACATGAGATACCATCCTGTATCCCCTGGTAAGTATACCTAAGTTTTGAGGGTGTGTAGTGGGCTTATTTTCACTTCCCACCATACTCCAGGCTCATACCAGGGAACCTGAAGGCCTCAAGGGCACACAGAACAGTCCACCTATTACCCTAGGTCCTCTTTATAGCCTTCTGCAGCTAGATCTAAAACCAGTGATGGGCCTAATGCCCCATTTTTCCTTTAGACTTAACTTGTAGACCAAGCTGTCCTTCAAATCACAGATTTATGCCTGTGTGTTGTTTTAACGTTCCTTGCTATCACTTGACTTGTTATAGTAAATTATCCACTTGTGTTCACTCATCCATTAAAAGTGTCAGTTCTCCAGGGTGGTGGTGGCACACACCTTTAATCCCAGCACTTGGGAGGCAGAGACAGGCAGATTTCTGAATTCTAGGCCAGCATGGTCTACAGAGTGAGTTCTAGGATAGCCAGGTCTATACAGAGAAACCCTGTCTCGAAAAACAAACAACAAAAAAATGTAAAATGGTTTCCCAACTTAGAAAAGGACAAGTGAGTCATAGGCAGAGTCATAGTGACCTGTCCTCTGAACCTTCACCCAGCCCATACCCGGTTCTGAAAGATATCTGTATTCCCCCTAAACACCCACTCTCCAGTGTCATCCCATTCCCCACATCCTGCCTTTCTGTGTTTACAACACCTGTGTGAATGAATTACGATTTGAGAAAAAATAAATAAAGTATGTATAAAAAAGAAAGAAGGAAATGCATGCCAAAGTAGCAGGTTTCATGAAGCATCATTATATTTGGGGGTTAGCCATTATCAGTATAATAACAGAAATTTTAAATATGATTATAACTGTAGCAATGTTACCAGTAGATGTCTGATAGATGTGTCTTTTGATATGTCTTTGTAGACTTAATGTTGGCAGAATTATAATTGTTTAAAAAATAGTGTGAAAATTTAAAAAAATAAAAGGAAGTGTTAGTTCCTGTACAACCTCAGCCACAAAGAGCTGTAAATCACTGTGTTGGTCAGTGAATTGAATATAGTTCATTGTTAAGAGCAGTCAGTACTCTTACATATAGCTATCTGTAGAGCTTCTTGGAGGTGTTCTTATTTGTGATAAGAATCATGAGCTATTTTATAAAGATATTTTGCAATAAGTTATTAGCAAGTCCAGACTGAAAAATCTATAATTCACTGAAATCTTGACTATTATTCTGGCATCAAATTAGTTTTACCTTGATTAAGAATCACTTATCTGTCACACGTGTTACAGGAACTAAGCTAAAGGCTTACAGGGGAGAATCCTTGTGAAATTCACCATGAACTTGATGACACTTGAGAAGAAGCCAAAATTGTAAATGCCTCTTCCAACTGACTCAAAAAATATCCTTCTATCTTTTAGTTATCAGGATGATAGCCCTGGGAAGATGAAGCATTTATGTGTCAATAGTACAGGGCTTAGAAACCACCTTTTCATCAGAAACTTCAGCTCAAAAGGCTTCTAAGACTGTGTCATATGATATCTGTAAACTTGTGCAGCAGGTTCCTTTATATGTGGATGAGAAGAGTGCTTCAAACTGTTAAATAGCACCTTGACAGATGTCCTCTAGTGGTGCCCCAAACGTGATTGTTTTCTTTACTCTGAACATTGTGCTACAGCTTTGCTTGTGTTAACGTCCCTGATTTTTCTTTTGAAGTTTTGTTAAATATTCTGATGGCTGAAGGAGTGAAATTTCATGGTCCCTTGGATACAATGTTACCAGCTTCTATTGTATTGCATGATATACTTAATCTTTCAATACAATAGCATTCCCACTAGACAGCGTGTAACTGTAATATTTGAAAGCCTTTTCTCATGACTTTTCATCACTTTCCTTCTAGCTCATCACCCACCAGAGGTATTGAAAAAGAAAGGAAATGGAGGAAGTGGACCAGTTTCGAAATGGCTCTTTGGAGCAACTCCAATCTGCTATGACATCTAATGAGCAGCTCTGTTCACAGGTAGGCAGCAGCACTTGGATCCACTCTGAAACTCTTCATGGCTATACCATCAAGCCAGTTCAGTAATGTGGGGATAGCAGCAGCAGTGGCACAAAGTAGTAGGAACAGTCAGGACTCAGCTGAAGGCACTAATCAGCAGCAGGCTTCGGACTAGCATGTACATCAGGAAAAATTCTCAGCTATCCTTTTCTTAAGGAAATAAAGATCAGTGAACACAAAAGACCAAGAAGTGTTTAGCTATGCAATCAAGCCAAGGCCCTCTCCTAGTCCCTTGAGTCCTACTTATACTCCCTCCAAACACCGTGTGTCAGAGACACTAAGGTGGCCCCAAATAAAAAAAAAGAAAAATCAGTTCAAACCCTTGGGTGTCACTTGAACAATGGCTTTCAAATTTTTGTAAAACTTTTGAACTCCTGAGGATATTTTTCCTTCACATCTTTAATGATTAGAATGTGTACATTCTAGCCAAAAAACAATACAAAAGTCTGGAGGCAGAAGCAGGTGGATTCCTGTATTAGTGGCAAGCCTGGTCTATAGAAAGATTGAGGAGAGAGAGAGAGAGAGAGAGAGAGAGAGAGAGAGAGAGAGAGAGGCGTGAGGCGAGAGGCGAGAGGAGAGAGGAGAGAGGAGAGAGGAGAGAGGAGAGGAGAGGAGAGGAGATGAGAGGAGAGAGAGAGAGGGAGAGAGGGAGAGAGGGAGAGAGGGAGAGAGTAAGAGAGGGGGAGAGGGAGAGGGGGAGAAAGGGTGAGAAGGAGAGAGGGAGAGAGGGTGAGAGGGAGAGAGGGAGAGAGGGAGAGAGGGAGAGAGGGAGAGAGG
>NW_021617321.1:0-959 GCF_004785775.1 Grammomys surdaster | reverse complement strand
TGTGTATCACTGTATCATCTTTCTTTCATAAGTTCTACTTGGCTATCTTCCTGTATTTTCTCAATAGATGCTAATGCTATTTGTATTATATCATTTTTGTGATAGTGTTAGAAAATCTCAATGGGCCTTTCTTAGGACTGGGTTGGAAGAGAACAATTTCAATGCCCTTAAGAAGGCAGAGAGAGCCAAAAAATGGCAGCAGCTAACAAGTAATTTTACAAAATGTCCCAGCTGGTAAAGTCCTTACAAGGCACAAAACAGTGTGTAATTATTTTCAAAACATTTTATGCTGATTGTATTTCCAATCTCCAGTTTCAAAAAGCAGAAATAAAACATAGCAGTATATCTCTGAAGCAGTGACAAGGGATCTAAGATTCAGGGGGAAAATGAGGGAGTCCATGCTGGTTTCAGCAGAATCCATCCTACAAGTAAAGTTACCCACCAAAAGCTAAGACCATGTTTGATGGAGAGCTTTTCCCATTCTGAGTTTGATATGAGCATAACATTTTAATAATATAACATTTTAATAATATGAGCATCTAAGAAATAGACCCAGATCAAAAACAGTTTTTAACTGGAAACTAAAATTGCAATCAACAAGCATGTGATGATAGCTCTTTATTTTCTCATTTAAGCTGCCAACATTCTGGAATCTGTTTGTTGCTCATTCACTGCTTCTAACTATACACTAGCATGATGTGGAAGAAGCTTTGTATTGGGAAGACTCGCCTCTTATGCCATCACATTTTCTAATATCTGATTAAAATAATCAATGTTTTACAGCTTATGCTATCTACAACATTCACAATTCTTTTATGAGCATTGTAGTTCTGAAAATATGATTACTTTGTGGTGCCCAAACATGCGGCTCAAAGTAGGTAAGCTTTCTCAATCCTTTTTTCTAACAAAAACACATTTCGAGGTAAGGATAGAACTTCTTCAGATTGCTGCAGACTCCT
>NW_021617320.1:3840-5533 GCF_004785775.1 Grammomys surdaster | reverse complement strand
TTTTTTAAGGAATTTTTTTTCTAAAATGATTTAACTTTTCATACTTTGCTTTTGTATTTGTCATTATTTTAATCAAACTTTTTCCGTGTCTGTTTCATATTTTTTTTTATCAGATTTTCACTATTTCCCCAATGTTCCTACATTTTTATACAACGCCTACAATTTTTTCAGACATGTTTTCCATGCAAATGTTCAATTCTATCATAAAGTTTCGTTAAATCACATACAATTTCATAAGAAATTTTTTTCTTGTCGGCCTTCAATTTCTTTAAATATTTTTTATAAATTACTTTTGCATACATTTTATATTATTTGTCATCATTTTAATCAAAGTTTTTCCATGTGGGTTTTGAATTTTTTTTCCTTAAATTTTCACAATTGATCTTAATTTTCATCATCAATTCTTTCAACAGGGTCTTCATGTTATGAAATATTTTTTCCACGCAAATATTCTATTTTATCAGAAACTTTCTTTAAGTTGCATTCAGTTTTATAAAAAATTTTTCCTTCTCAATCTTTAATTTTTTGGGGGGGATTTCTTATTAAAAGATTGAACTGTTTCATACACTTCTTGTATCTGTCATTACTTAATCAAATTTATTCCATACGTGTCCTGTAGTAATAATATATTTTCAGTATCTTATTTTTTTATTTCTAGTCTATTCAAAAAATGCCTTTAATTCTATCAAACATTTTTCCGTGCGAATATTCAATTTTATCAGAAGTTTCCCTTAAATCACATTTAATTCCATGAGAATTTTTTTCCCTTTTTCGTCTTTAATATTTTTTTAGAAAAAAAAATTTTTTTAAAGTTTTCAATTTTTTATACTTTTTTCTCTATTTGACACCGTTGTAATAAAGTTTTTTCCATATATGTTTTATATTGTGCTGTCTACCTGTTCCCCGTTTTTCGTGTTTTTTAATCACTATTTTTTTCGACGACGTCTTCAATTGTCTCGGACATTTTTTTTTTCCAGTGCAAATATTCTCTTTTATCAGACATTTTCCTGAAATTGCGTTCAATTTCACAAGGAAATTTTTTAAATTATTATGAGTAGTCATTCTTATCCGTCATTATTGTCAGTAATTTCTATTATTATTTATTACCTTGATTGGTTGTTATTGATTAATGGCTATCAATTATCTGAATTATTATCAGTAATTGTTTCAACAGCGTGTTCGATTTCATCACTTTTCCACAAAATAATTCAATCTCCTTTTACGTTTCATACATCGTAAATATAAGTCAACGTATAGATAAATATATTTTATGTATCACACGTATGATAAACATGATAAATGTTACCAAATTGAAGAATATGGGTTTTTTTTGCTAATTTTTTATTTTCCTAATTATTTTCCTTTGTCGCCCCTGATTATTCTGATGGATGGTTGTATTATTTTCTCTGAATCCTCTTCACTGGCCAAAGGTTGGCAGATAGAGGCTGTTACCAGGCCAGTGAGTGTAAAAGGGGGAGAGGGGTGGAAAAAAACCGAATTTCTCCATTTAAACTACATAAAAAAATAATTTTATGTAAAAAAAAACGAATTTCTGCATTTAACTACATAAAAAAATTTTATTAAAAAAACCGAATTTCTCCATTTAAATACATAAAAAAAATTTTATGTAGAAAAAATCGAATTTCTGGATTTAACTATATAAAAAAATTTACATAAAATAATCGAATTTCTG
>NW_021617320.1:1656-3740 GCF_004785775.1 Grammomys surdaster | reverse complement strand
AATAATATTAATATAATAGCTAGCAGAATTTAATAATAATAAAAATATAATAATATAATAAGTAGCAGAATTTAATAATAATAATATAATAAATAGCAGAATTTAATAATAATAATCATAATAATAATATAATAAATAGCAGAATTTAATAATAATAATATAATAAATAGCAGAATTTAATAATAGTAATAATAATAATAATATAATAAATAGCAGAATTTAATAAAAATAATAATATAAATAGCAGATTTTGGATGCTGGACGTACAGATAATAATAATAATAATAATAATAATAATATAATAAATAGCAGAATTTTAAAATAATAATAATAATATAATAAATAGCAGAATTTAATAATAATAATAAATAGCAGAATTTAATAATAATAATAATAATGTGATAAAGAGCAGAATTTAATAATAATAATAATAATAATATAATAAATAGCACAATTTAATAATAATAATATAATAAATAGCAGGATTTAATATTAATAATATAATAATCTAATAAATAGCAGAATTTAATAATAATAATAATGATAATAATAATAATATAGTAGCAGAATTTGGAGCTATTCAGGAATCACAGAGAAACGCGTTTTCACAGAGTCAGATGGAAAGAGCAGCGGGAGTCCTAGAAAATAGAAAACGTAATTTTAAACTTTTCCGATAAAGCTGGAGGAGGAAGGGGGAAAAAAAAGGTTGGTTGAAAAATACGGATTTCTTTACCGCCTTACGAGGCATCAACTCGTGGATTTCATACCTATATATACTTAAACAATATACGATGTATATTCATTTATTCAAAAATGTATTTTTATAGATCGCATGTAATATTTGTAATATAGTTATACATGTTATATTTTTATTACGTCTATTATATATTTTATATAATAATCTATGCGTATTCATCATATACAAAATATATATAGATATATGTGTTTATTACATTTATTATAGATATTATATATATACACTTACATATATATTTATTTTGTTTATTATATACATAATTTATAATATATGTCTAATCATCATATGTAATACATCATATATAAAATAAATATACATCATACATAAAATAAAATATATAATTCATCATACATAAAATATATAGAGATATATGTATTTATTACATTTATTATAGATATAATATATACATTTACACATATATTTATATTGTTTCTTATATACAATATTTATAATACATGTATTTTACAAACACTACATGTGTTTATCACATTCATCGTAATTATATGTGTAATATACTCATATACGTACATTTATTTATTATTCATGATATATGTAAAATATTTACTTCTATGTTTATCATTCTTTAGGTTTATTATATATAATATATATTTGTTTTTATATATTTATTAATTATTCACGGCATTTATTAGAAATGTAATATATGATGTTTTTATTTATTAGTATTTATCTATCCATCATTTTTATTATATATATAATATGTGGAATGCATTTTTTAAACACACATACATGTTTACAATAGGCTGCACGTATATCTTTCGTCAACTAGGATTAGGAGGAAGAAGTGCAAGTACTGATGACAATGGAAACACGACAATGCAAATATGGCGATGATATAAATATATTACTGTAAATACGATGATGATATGAATATATTCCTGCAAATACGATGATGATATAAATATATTACTGTAAATACGACGATGATATAAATATATTACTGTAAATGCAACGAAGATATAAATATATTACTGTAAATACGATGATGACATAAATATATTACTGTAAATACGACGATGATATAAATATATTACTGTAAATACGACGATGATATAAATATATTACTGTAAGTACGATGATGATATAAATATATTACTGCAAATAAGACGATGATATAAATATATTACTGCAAATACGGTGATGATATAAATATATTCCTGTAAATACAATGATGATATAAATATATTACTGTAAATACAATGACGACATAAATATATTACTGTAAATATGATGATGATATAAATATATTACCGTAAATACGATGATGATATAAATATATTACTGTAAATACGATGATGATGTAAATATA
>NW_021617320.1:0-1646 GCF_004785775.1 Grammomys surdaster | reverse complement strand
TATATTACTGTAAATACAATGATGATATAAATATATTCCTGTAAATATGACGATGATATAAATATATTATTTAAACATAATGAAAATGTGACTGGAAGCAACACAGCAATATCATTCGACGGTGGACATGTATATACTTAAGCTTCTACGTAACTGAACATTGTATGAAGTCTTGAAATTACATAAAATTATGTGTGTTATATGCATTCATGAATTTATATAATTTATGAAAAATATATAAATCATGAAAATTATATTAAATTATGTAAATTCTATAAAACATAAATTATATAAATTATACGTGTTAGATAAATTATATAACTTATATAAAATCAATAAATTATTTTATCCATAAAAATTATGTAAATTATGTAAAATTATATGAATTATGTGTGTATATAAATTCTATAAGACATAATCTGTATAAATTATACGAATTAGATAAATTATACAACTTATATAAAATCAATAAATTATGTGATTTATATATATTATGTAAATTATGTAAAATTATATGAATTATGTGTGTATATAAATTCTATAAAACATAAACTGTATAAATTATATGAATTAGATAAATTATATGAATTATGTGTGTATATAAATTCTATAAGACATAAACTGTATAAATTATACGAATGAGATAAATTATATAACTTATATAAAATCAATAAATTATGTTATTCATATAAATTATGTAAATTATATAAAAATATATGAATTACGTGACTCTATATAAATTATATGCTTCATATAAATTATATAAAATATTAAAATGTGTGCGTCTTATAAAACTTGAATGATTCCTTTTTGAGCACACACAATCATTTGCGTTTCTTTTACACAGCCCATCTTTTAAAAAAAACTTTTATTGGATGTTTCATTTATTTACATTTTTTCACATCCCATTAGCATCTGAGAATATTTTTTAATTGTCTTATTTGCTTTTATTTTTTATTGCATATTTTTCATATTGGACGTATTTTATTAAACATTTTTATTACTGAATATTTTTATTACATATTTTTATTGTATTTTTTTGGATATATTTATTATTGTACTTTTTAATGGATATTTTTATTGGGTATTTTTGATTTTTTCATTGAATATTGTTCATTGATTATTTTATGGTGTATTTTATTTATTTGATTTCTATTGAATATTTTTATTGGATATTTTCATTGGATAATTTTATTGGATAATTTATTGGATTTTTTTAATCTATCAGATATTTTAATCAGATATAAGAGAAATGAAAACGTTTATCCGGTTTACGTTAAATACGGAGACCCGTAAATAACAATAAAAATCATATGAATGTAAAAAATACGAACGTGAATAGAAATAATATTAAAGTAAATATATTAATATGAATGAAAATAAAATGCGTCTATGAACAGAAATATTAATAATAGCATTTGTATAAATGTAAGAAAATGGAAACGGAAGTGTGAATAGTAATATAAATATGAAGAAAAATATCGTTAATGTGAGTACAAACGGAATGGAAATTTAATATAAATGAATATATTATAATATAGAATTATAATATATAATATACAATATATAATATGCAATATATAATACATAATATAATATATACTATAGAATATATAATAATAATATATAATACATAATACATAATA
>NW_021617319.1:0-1286 GCF_004785775.1 Grammomys surdaster | reverse complement strand
CAAACTGGGTGACCTTCAAGAGGTCAGTGTATATGCATGCTCTGGGCTTCCCACTCCCTTCTAAAATTCTCCTCCCAGGAAGGATTCCTGTACTGGCCCACAGCATGTTTCACAGTGATTCATGCTTCCCACCCAAACTTCATGCTTTCAGGGGGTCAGGATATATACAGTCTGCTCCCACCCCTACACCTTTCCCAAATGGGGCAGCGCATGCATATTATTTTCTCATTTGGGCCCTGATGTCCAGGGAGACAACACTATTTCCTGCCCTGTGCAGTTAACAGAGTGAGTGCTCTTTCAGTGCATCCCAGGAACTTACCACTCTCCCAGTCTGGTCAGAAGCATCCACCATCCAAAGTTGGTGCATTCCTGAGTGTTGGTGTTGACTCAGATCCAGAAGTAACACTCAGCTCTCACACTAGAAGTCCGCCTCCTTTTGAGACCTGAGCTTCTCTCGTCAGCATTAGAAGGTGACTCGATTATTGTTGTTATTTTTACATTCAGCATCCCTCTCTCATAGTCCTCCTGTCCTCAGTGTCACTGTAGTGACAGCAGTACAGTGTTAGGGCAGGCTAGGTGTATTCAACAGGGGAATCTCATATCATTGTCAAGGGAAGAATGGTCTTGTCAGAGAATGGTCTATTGGCTCAAGTGTTTCTGCAGTAGATGTGGACAACACAGCCTCTCAACCCATTCTGCAGCAGGCACAGGATCTTCCAGAGACTGTCCATCCTGAATGTCCATACAGACAAGAGAGGACAGAGAGGTCCAGATCCTCTTTTCACATGTGTTCACAGAAGTGTGGAACAAGATTGAATTCTGAGCATGGGAAGGAAATGTCTTCGTCTGATAGGTGATAGAATGAATGAGGTCAGGAAGGGAAACAAGGACCAGCTATGGGTCCTATGAGAACGAGTGTCATTTGGTCTTGGGGTACAGAGATTTAAAGAGTCTTTTTGGATCTTTTTGCATGTTTATCAGATACTTTTGGAGGCTACAAAAGAGGTCCTGTTCTTGTGAATAGAATCTCTGTGGAGAATTCTGCATCAGTGTGTACAAACCTCATTAGTGGACTGGCTGTTGTTTTATTGGCTGGGCATGCAATACAAAAGTGTGGGAATTCAGCTTCTCCCTTGTCTACAGATGCTGGTTTCCATTCTTGGCAGATGCTCCACACTGATACAGCAGCCACAAAGGTCAGGCCCTGGGTGTCCTTCTGAACTGCAGGGAAACTTTGAGGTGGCCCATTAGAGCCTTGACAATTGATCCTCTGCCAGGCAGCAGAT
>NW_021617318.1:0-4553 GCF_004785775.1 Grammomys surdaster | reverse complement strand
AAAAGAAAATTCAACAATATTGAAGAACCTGAGTGTCTGATTAGTTGACTTGATATAATGAGTACTTTATGAATCTTAGCCCAATGCTCATGCACACAAACTGACATCCAAAAGTGCTGCAACTCAGGAAGGCATTTCAATAGAAGTCACAATAGAGTGCAAAGTCTGCCTCCATATTAGAGAGAATGCATGTTCCTAATTCATTTGACATGGTTGTCCCATCCAGTATGCAAAAAGGATATAAATCACAAGCATCAGCCTATTCAATTCACCCAATCAGTAGGTCTGCAAAATTACTGAAAGAATATTTAAACTGACAAAAACATAATTCAACCAAAGGATGCAACAAAGTCCTGTTCTTAATAACTAAATTAGTGCAATAAACTCTATAGTAAGACTCTATTATAAGCCCATGAAATATCAGCCATTCCAAAAATGCATCCACTGGTGCTGAATAGATGGATTTAAATACCCCAGTTAATTTTTAGTGGGAATAGAATTCAGTGTGGCCATCATGGCAGAAGAATAAGGTAGTTCAAAAAATTACAAATAAAATTCAATGTTCTATCTGTGTCACACATTGTAATCTAACAAAGTTACATAAATTAGCGTGTTAGATGTACATCTGGGTTGTTGTAATGTAATACAACACAGTATTGTATCAAAACAAATACCAACTAGGGGTGATTGAAAAAAAATAAATATATATTAACATTAGGAGTAAAATTCTGTCATAAATGACCATTAAATTCTCTCATTTCTTTGAGTAAAATGTATGAAATTGTTCTCAATCATCTTAATGAGGTATGAACAAACATCAACCACAGAAATGTTTTATCAAAAGGCACTGCCTGCCATGAACTGAAGATCAGGCAATGGATTGCATTACATTTCAGAGAATGTCTGCACAGGTACTGATACTGGACAGGATAGGTGTTGAATCTGTGTAATTCCAGACATTACTGGATTCTCTGGATGACAGGAATCACAGGAAGTTTGAAGAGATTTTATCATACAATAATATATGTAAACCAGAGAGAATGTTCAACTCCTGCCTCAATACTGAATGTGAAATTGCCCTTCCTTAGACTAGACAATGGAAGATATAGTGTCCCATGATTCAACTCAAAGTCTGAATGGCAAGGGATATTTGTGACTTTCTCAACTTTTACTATGGAAGTTCTGGTGAAATCCATTATCATGATTGCCAATTGTGTCTTACATGTGGCTGTTGACACATGGTCTGTCCCAAGCTGCTCAGGAGAATACTGTCTCTGGAGTGTTTTCCATTGATATGAATGAAATCATGACACCCGAGGGTGGAGAACATGATCTTCACAACATGTTTTCAGAAATGTTTTGATCAAAACTTCCAGACCACAGATGCAGAGCTTGAGGCCACAATTTTCAAGATGTGTTGAGGGACTATGACACAGGATGAGTGGAAAGGAACTGTAGAATATAATGAAGTGGATTCTCAGACAGCAATAGCCATAAAACAGACACATAGGTGTAAATGTGTGTGTGATGTTTGTCTGCAAAAGAAACGGATTTCATAAGTGTTCCATCTTAGTTCCTAGCAGACATGAAGAAGCTGTATGCTTTCACTATTTCCTTCTTGCTCCTGATGTTTTATCTCATCTTGTACAGTTTGACTGATCCCAGTTGTTTCTGGAGGATACAGAATACTGAAGATAATGATGGAGATTTGCAAACTGACTGTAGTTCGTTTCTTTTCACCGTCGAGGAACCTCTAGTAGAACATTATTATAAACATCTCATTGATTTTAGGTAAGTCATTTTTTCCTGCTTCAATGTCAATGATTAAAAATATATAGTTGCGGGCTGGAGAGATGGCTCAATGGTTAAGAGCACTGACTGCTCTGCCAGAGGTCCTGAGTTCAATACCCAGCAACCACATGGTGGCTCACAACCATCTGTAATGGGATCCAATACATTCTTCTAGTATGTATCTGAAGACAGCTGCAGTGGACTCATATAAATAAAAAAAAATTAAAAAAAAATATATAGTTGCATATACAAACTGTGGAATTCTGCCCTGTTCTTCCCATTTTAACATTAGGAATGAGTGAAAATTATATAACACATCAATCACTATTTTAGTATTTTCAGTGTGTCACCACTTAGTGTGATTTCAATACGTTGGGTTCAATTCATATTCCTAATAGTAACAGATGTACTGGGAGTCTGTGGGACAGATGAAACACACTTCACATGGAAAGAAGACCTCAGTGCTCAGACACACTTAAAGGATGGCAAAGAATTAGAAGACTGAGGTATTAAGAGAAATCTGATACCTTTTAAAGTAAATTGACATATTAACAGTTACACTAAAAGGTAACATCAAATTGATGTGCAAATGAGCCTAGAGAATAATAATCTGGTTATGTGGTATATTGTATTACTTTATATATTTTGGTATGGATACATAAATTTAAATGAAATGTATCTTTAAATAATGATCATGTTTGATAAACATTAGCAGTTGGAACTATTAAAAACATTTTCTACAAAATCATGGAAATATCATTATTGAAAAATTTTCTCATTGCGTATAATATTAGCATTTAAAAAAATTAATTATTTTATTTATTTTCATTCCAAATATGGCTTCCCTCCTGGTTCCCCATCCCAGAGTTCTTCACCACATCTCCCCTCTTTTTGGCCTCTGAGGGGATGCTTTCCCAACTCCTTACCACTTTATCACCACCCCATCCCCACTTCTCCAGAAACCTCCATACTTCCTATACCCTGCCCACACCCCCAGCAACTGTTTTCCCTGGGACATCAAGTTTCTACAGAATTAGTCTCATGATCTCCCACTGTGGACATAAAAGACAGTCCTCTGCTACATATGTGCAAGGAGCCATCGACCAACCCATGTATGTTCTTTGTACTAAGACTCGACATCAATAATAATGAAATTAACATTTTTGTACTGTTTGACTTAAATAAATTTTTCCTGTTATCATGTTTTAAACTTTTTCTTTCTAATTACATAAATTCTCTCACAGAAACACAGATAATCATTTTCAAGTAAAATTATTATTACACACTTTATATAGACATATAACATGTCAGGTGGTATTGTATATTGGCTTTTTAATGTATTTCTTAATGATTCTTTCTTTATTATTATATGTTCTTTTACTATGTTTAGTTTCCAAAGATTATTTTGTATGTTTTGAAACATAATTTTCAACTAAGGTATTAGAACTAGGATCCTGTGTTATGGATATTATTCAGTATGTGTTAATAAAAATTTTATGGTACCAAAGGTTATGAATCAAAAAGTTGAATGAAATACCATTGTATAATTTGATTCTTAAAACACTCAATATTGAGATATTTAATATATAAAACAAATGTCACATAATAAAAAAATTTAAGGTGTTATTGATTTCATATACTGTTCAAGGCATTTTTAAAATTTTTTTCTGTGGTATTGGAGCATCAAGAGTATTGTTTATCAGCCTTAATCTCTAGGACTGTAATCCATTTCATGCATGACTTTCAAAGAAAAAAACAAGTTCTTTATGAATTTTCAGAAATATAAAAATTATCATATCAAAGTGACATATGTTTATGATCTGAAATTGTATTCAACTCTAAAGATCTCTAATTTCCCAAGCTTATTTCAGGAAATCTAGCATTTACACAGTAATTTAGCATTTCATGTAGTACAATATTTACTGTGGTTGAATAGAAAATTAATGTGTCAACTAGTGTTGGTTTGAATATACTTGATCCAGAGAATGGCACTATTAGGAGTTATGGCCTTGTTGGTGTAGGTGTGGCCAGTTCGAGGAAGTGTGTCACTGGAGGGCTAGGAAAATGAGATCATTTTCCTAACCACCGGAGAGCCAGTCTTCTACTAATGGCCTTCAGATGAAGATAGAGGACTCTGAGTTTCTGCACCACTCATACCTGAATGCTGCCATGCTCTCACCTTGATGGTAATGCTCTGAAACTCTGAACCTGTTAGCCAGCTCCAAACAAACACCGTCTTTATACTTGTTTCCTGGGTCATGGTCCTGTTTTCAGCCTTGAAACTCTAATGAAGACAGAAATTAGTACCAGGGACTGGAGTATTGCCATGTTAGGCCTTGCTATGCTTTTGTTTAGAAGAGTGTCGATTTGGAATGCAGTGGAATGCTTTAAGTGGGGCTTAATGGGCTATTCTAATAAGAATATAGAATACTTAGTTGTTGTGAGTGATTTGAACTGTACAGACTTGGCCTAAAATATTTCAGCAGATAAGAATTTCAGCCTGTGGACTAGAGAATAATTTTGTGGTATTCTGGTGGAGAATGTGACTGTTTTGTGCCCTTGTCTGAAGAGTCTTCCTGTGGCTAATATAAGGAGAAGTATATTAATTGCATTGACAAAGGCAGTTTCTAAGAATCCTAGCAAGGTCTTTATTTTCTGGTTTAGTCTCATGAAGAGCATCGTGTTCATACATAGCAAACTTAGAAAGAATCAAAGTACAATATATGGTTTAAATGATAATAAATGGACCCCAGGAAGTGAAA
>NW_021617317.1:1363-6924 GCF_004785775.1 Grammomys surdaster | reverse complement strand
GAGGACTTAGAAACACGGTGACAGCAAAACTGGTGACAAGCTTTGTGTCTTGTTCATAGTGTCTCTGCACAGCAATAGGGGTAGTGGCTGTGTCTCCCTTCAACTTACCTCTTAGGTGTGAGATTACAGCTATGTACCACTACACCGGCTGTTTCTTATCCTGTGATGGTAGACATTCTGACAGAGATGAAGCTACTAAGGTTTGTCTTGACCACTTGTATTTTTTCACTTGAGTAATTCTTGATTATTCAATCAAGAATTTGCTCTTTTGTTGCTTAATTTTTGAGTTTGTCAGCGTATTCTATCACAGCAACAGGAAAGTAACTTATACGATCACGATCCACTTCCTCTTATTACTCATATACATTTGCTTGTGCCACAGTTAATTTCCAAATTAAGTGACAAGTTCATGTCTCACATGTCACAACCATCCTACATACAACTGAAACCTCTTCCCAGAAGAGGATGCAGAGTCGTTAATGTTTGTCTTAGTAAAAGTTCTATAGCTAAAGAGAGATGTCATGACCATGATAATCTTATAAAGGAAAGCATTTAATTGAGGCTTGCATTATAATATTCAGAGGGTTAGTTCATTACCATTGTGACAGGAGTCATGGTGGCAGACACGGTGTTGGAGAGATAGCTGAGAGTGGTACATAGCACCAGGCAGCAGGGAGAGAGTGAGATATAGGTCCTGGTTTGAGCACTTGAAACCCCAAAGTCCACCCCCAGTGACATGCTTCCTCTAATAAGGCCACACTTATTACAATAAGGCCACACCTCCTAATCCCTGTCAAGTAACTGTTCCCTAATGATCAAACATTCAAATCTATGAGCCTATGGAGCCAATTTTCATTCAAACCACCATATTCTCCATTCTTGTCCTTGGTGTCTTAAAATATGAATACCTTAAGTAGGATTTACTTACTTACTTTGTTTTACAAGATCTCTTGTAAACAAGGCTGGACTTGAGCTCCCAATCCTCCTGCCTGTTTCCACCTCTCAGGTGTTGGGATTATAGGTGTGCACTGATACACTTAGCTCCATTATGTAGATTATGTAAATTGTATGGCAAAGGATGAGAGACAGAACCAAAATAAACATACACAGCCATACACATACAAACATTCATAACAAAATAATGAAAACCACTCTTAATAGTCGTAGTCATTGTTTCGATGTCTGCCCAGGTGCTCACACCGATTTGTACAAATCGACTTTCTCTACAGTCTAGATTTCCTTTGTCTGCAGCTCAACCCTCTTCCACTTGCAGTTCTTTATTAGATAAGGGACTCACACACTCTACCCTGAAGACTCTGAGCCACGATCAGCACTGCCTAAATTGAGTTGCTCTAGTGTTCCAATGACTTTAGTACTCATCTGCAGCTATGGTAAGAGGCACCCTAAGGGATCCCCTCTGGTCCAGAGGCACACTCCCTTAGCACCTTGAGGACAGGAGTTCCTTGGAAACCAAAATCAGTTGCTCCAGCCAACAATAATTCGAGCTTTGCTTGTTGATTCAAAGGCACAAGAAAGCCAGAAGGCCCATAGAAGTCTTTCTTGGTTTTGCTTTGTTTATTTATTTTTTGGGTACTTGAGTATTTAAGTTAGGGCTTCTGTTGTTGCAACAAAACATCATGACTAAAAAGTAGGTTGGGGAGAAAGGGTTTATTTGGCTTACACTCCTGGATTGTAGTCTATCACTGAAGGAAGTTAGGACAGGAACTCAAACAAGGTTGGAACCTGGAAGCAGGAGCTGATAGAGAGGCCATGAAGGGGTGCTACTTACTAGCTTGCTCCTCATGGCTTGCTTAGCCCACTTTCTTATAGAAGCCAGGGATAGCATCACCCACCATGGGTTGGACCCTTTTCCATGAATCACTAATTAAGAAAATGCCCTACAGGCTTGCCTACAGAAAGGATCTTATGGAAGCATTTTCTTAATTGAGGTTCCCTTCTCTCTGACAACTCTAGCTTGTGTCAAGTTGACATAAAACTAGCCAGCACACAGGGATTGACCCCAGGGTCTTTCTTGTGCCAAGCAAGAACTCTACCATTGAACTATATCCCCAGCATTTCTATTTTGAGATAGGGACTCACGGAGTTGCCCAGGCTGGCCTTGAATTTGTAATCCTCCTGCATCGGACTTACAAGTAACTGCACATAAGTAAGGTTATTTACAGGTCAGGCAATAAGGAACAGTTTTAAATTCAAGTTCAGTAGTATTGATTTTGTGACCTGTAGGCTAGCAGAATATAAGGCTACAGGGACAAAAACAACAATGTTGCCAAAAGGGTGAACAGCTTCTGTTTCTATTCCCTTCCTGGACATGTGTTCCTGGCTCTGAGAGAAACAGCAATCGCATGCTGAATGCTAATTGAGAGCAAACACAGCCTTCACCCTGTCTCTTGGATTTTAGGGATAGGGTTTGAGAGGTGGTGGATGGTTTGAGAGAGGAGAGCTGAGGTCAACTGTCCTCTAGGGGAGAGCTTTATAAAGAATTGTTAACGCAACAGAAAGCATGGTTCTGAAGACAGAAATCTTTCAATCTCACCAGAAAAGGTAGGGTTCCCTGCATTAAAGATTTCTGAGCAAGAGAGGAAGACCTATATCATGTAGTTAGTAAGTAGCCTACATTAGGTTGACTCTTAATTCCTGGTAAGGTAAGAGAGGTGGGGAGTAAGACCACAAGGTCACAGCTGGTGTTGCCTTGCAGTAGGCATGAGGGTTGAGCAGCTGCAGAGGATGTGGCCTGATCTGGGAGATTGTAACACCTGCTCTCAGCCTTCCTTGTTGCTGGTATCATAACCAACTCTGTAAAACCCATTATGGTATTTTATCAAGCTGCTTCAGGATAGAACATGGTAAGAACACTGAATTTCAAGAGCATGGGCCCATGATTCCTCCACTTGATATTACATGATCAGAAATCTGTATGGAGTACCATGATAGAGTGTACTGGGGGTGTTGGTGAGAACAGGTGCAGCTCCTTTCCATCCTTATACACTCTTTCCCTTAGGAACCTCTACGATTTGTGGCCCTCCATGGTGCCTATGTAGAGATCAGAGGACAACTTTCAGGAATTGATTCTCTCCTTCCATCATGTGGGTTCCAGGGATCAAGCCCACGAGCTTCAGTGGGAAGTACTCACCCACTGAGCTATCTTACAGGCCCCAAAAGACATTCTTTATATCAGTGATTCTCAACTTTCCTGATGCTATAGTCCTTTAATGTAGTTTCTCCTGTTGTGCTGACATGCCATCCATCACTCATAAAATTATTTCATCATCACTTCAAAACTGCAATTTTGCTAGTTATGAGTCATGATGTAAATATCTGTGTTTTCCAATGGAGTTAGGCGACTCCTGTGAAAGGGTCATTTGACCTCCAAAGGGGTTGAGACCTGCTTCTTTGTACAGGGTTTCAACACAGGGTTTATTAGAAGGAGCCACAGAGAAAGGATGAGATACACCCAAGTGTGAGTGTAGACGACCATAGGGAGAGTTACACTTAGGTTTCTTTCAACATAGTATAAGATGTTGATGGTTCTCAAGCTATGTCTCTAAAAGTTAAAAAGTTGCTCTTCCCTGCTTGGGACTTACCTATGCCCTCTGCACAGTTGTATAGCATGGTCTTCATGTGGGACTCCTAACAGTGAGAAGCATGGGCCGTCTCTGATTCTGTTGCCTGCTTTTGGGGCCCTTTTCCCTTACCCAGCTGCCCCATCTAAACTCAACAAAGATGTATCTATTCTTTTTTTTTTTTTTTTTTTTAAGGAAAAAACTCTGCAGTCGGGTCCTTTATTTCTCTTTCATACACTAGGCCATGAATTCGTACGGAATGGGCTCCAGCAGCTCAGCTGCTTCAGCTCCCTTCCCTGTTAGTCCTCACAAAGTGTTCTTCTCTGGGTGGCGCAGGCTGACGCTTCAGCTGAACCCAGGTGCCCTTCTTTTTGGTTTCCTTTTTCTTCTGATCATTCTCCTTCACCCGCTTCAGGAAGCTGTCTCTGCTCTTCGAGTGTTTAATGTGCTGAATCCACACATTGATCCTCTTGGCCAGAATCTTGCTCTTAACTTGCTTGTTTACAATGATGCCCAACGGCATGCTGGGTGACATTGTAGACTTTTCTGGTTTTCCTGTGGTAACACTTATAGGGCATTCCTTTTTGAACAGTACTCATTCCCTTGATGTCTACAATATCACCCTTCTTTTTTTTTTTTTTTTTTTTTGGTTTGGTTTTTCGAGACAGGGTTTCTCTGTGTAGCCCTGGCTGTCCTGGAACTCACTCTGTAAGACCAGGCTGGCCTCGAATTCAGAAATCCGCCTGCCTCTGCCTCCCAAGTGCTGGGATTAAAGGCGAGCGCCACCACCGCCTGGCCAATATCACCCTTCTTATAGATTCACATGTATGTGGCCAAAGGAACAACTCCATGTCTCCTAAAAGACTGAGTGCCTCTCCTCTTTCCTTTTGTGTTCGTCATTTTGGTGAGTTAACTGGAAGATGGCTGCAGCAGCCGAAAGGCAGATGCATCTATTCTTACTGCAACTTGATATACCAGGGATGGCTGATATCCATAGGACATCTCCCATTTTGTAAGGAGAAAGGGAGGAGGAGTGTAGGAGGGTAGGGGGAAGATGAGGTGAGTGGAGGGAAGGACTAGGAGGAGAGAAAATTGTGGTTGGGATGTAAATTAATTAATTAATTAAAAATGCTAAACAAAAAATATGCTTTCCCTTTTGAATCATTGTTCAGAGATGTCATTTACATAAAGTTTAAAGTTAAATAAGTTTCTTTCGTAAACAGAGCCAAGAGCTCAAAAGTAGAAGCTCACTTTGTTGAGACCCTGTATACTGAGTCCCATCCTCTCCACTGTGGTTGGACAAGGTCAGAGGTAGCTGGGGTCGGGGTGCTGAGAATCCACAGAGAAGGCTGTCCAAGCCACCTAATTGCTAAAATCCTCTCATGGGACAATGAGATTTGTGAGGGTGTTGTTTAGATCTAGGAACTGGAGGGGAGTGTTAGAAACTCAAGATTGTATCATTTTGGCCTAAGTAAGCACAATTTATTGATTGTCTTTGACAAAATGTTTTTAGGAAAACATTAATTTTGGCTTTATCAGCAGGGCCTGAAGTTTCCTGACTCTGTCAGCAGGACAAAGGGCCGGGCCTGAGATGAAGGGACTTTTTCTTTTACATTTCCCTTCTGTGTCCATAGTTTTTTTCTATCTTTCTGTCCTGCCTCATATAAAGCATTCTTTAAGACTGTCTGAATGCAATGAAGACACGTTTGTGTTCAGAGACTGTGTCTATTCCAGATTGTTTACTCCATGATAAGATGGTCCATGGTAATCAACCTGCCGTAGGCAGACAGACTTTCTGGGGAATCACTCCATACTGGAGGCTCATTTTTGCTTTCAGCTGCTGGCAGACTCTCAGTGTGACAATGGGAAGTACAAAGCCTGGCTAACCAACCCCTTCTGCCATAGCTTGGCAAAGAAGCTGGCTGGAACCTATAGACTGTTGTTTATTAAATATTTCTTTTTTCTTCTCTCTCTCTCTCT
>NW_021617317.1:0-1263 GCF_004785775.1 Grammomys surdaster | reverse complement strand
GAAATGCTTTTTTATAGCATGTTTTACAAGGGGAGGGGGTAAGAGGGGCCAGGTGGTGGAAAAGTACAAAATCTTCTTGGCCTGTGCCTTGAAACATGTCATGGTCTATACGGTACACTGCCTTGAATTATGATCTACCTGCTGTTCTTCAGAAGATATGGTACACTGCTTGAGTTATGGTCTCCCTGCTATTCTTCAGAAGATATGGTACTCTGCTTTGAGTCTATCTGCAGTTGCTAAGCAGAATCTTGCAGTTGCCAAGCTTCAGAGGACATTGTGCAGGTGGGGAAAGGTAGGGGGTGAGGGTAAGGGCGAGGGTCCTGGCTTCTGGCATCTCCCCCTTCTCTGTTTAGTTAGAGAAGGCGTCTTATGATCAATCCCAACTATGTGAATTTTGAATTTGGATGTCTAATTATGGGGGGTCTTAGACAAGTTCACAACCCCAAAACACTGATGTGAGACGAGTCACATCGATGGTCGAAGGCTTTAGGCTGTCGACGATGGGCAACGTCAAGGGACTCTGATGTGGGTGAAAGGAGGGTGAGAGCCCTGTCTTAGGCCATGTAGGCTGCACCCACTCCCAGCACCACACACTCCTTTTCGGCTGCATTGGGTGGGCCCCTGGGAAGTGGACCTATAATAATCCCGTCATTGGGCTAACTCACAGCCATCCTAGTCTCTTGTAAATGTTCAAGTTATCAACCATTTGTCAGTTTGGGGTGTAATATTGTCATAAAGGAAGGCTCCCCAATGTTAGCGGCCATATTAAGGGCGGCCTTGGTTTAGGAAAAAGCCAATTTTTGTTGTGGTGATCAAGAGGCCAAGCTCTCTAGCGAGAGAAACGAGGGCAAAGCCATAGCCTCGAACTCTTATTAAATATTTCTATGGGCTAGTGAGATGGCTCAGTGGGAAAAGGTGTTTGTCACTGAGCCTGGGATTAATTCCTAGGTCCTACATGGTACCAGAAAACTGACTTCTGGAAGTTGTCCTCTGAGTTTTACACATGTACTGTGGCACATGCATGTGTGCATGAACACATTTGATTATATACCACACACACACACACACACACACACACACACACACACACACACAATTATAAATCAATGTAACAGAAAAGTCCTTCCATGCTGAAGTCTTTCTTTGGTTAGAATTCACATAAGACACAAAATTCTTACTTTTTTCCTTTTTTCCTTTTTCCTTAGAGAAGTCTGTCCACAAAGCTTGTCACCAGTTTTGCTGTCACCGTGTTTCTAAGTCCTC
>NW_021617316.1:5376-7175 GCF_004785775.1 Grammomys surdaster | reverse complement strand
AATTTCGTTGATATCTCTTTTGTTTGAGTTTCCACAGTTTTTTCAGTTTTATGAATTTTTTGCCTAGTAAATGTTAAATTTTATCAGGAAAACCTGTTTTAAATCACATTCCTTTACCAATCAAATGGTCTCCTTATCAATTTTCTATTTTTTATGAATTTTAAATGTAAATTTTTTCTTGTTCATAACTTTCTTTGGTTTCTATTCTGTTTGATTATAGTTTATTATTGACAGTGTAATGGTTCCTCAAGTTTTCACTATTTTTCCTGAATTTTTCACTAGTTTTTTCCACAGTGTTTTCAGTTTTATGAATTTTTTGCCAAGTAAATTTTCAATTTTGTCAGGAAAAAGTTTTTTAAATCAACTTCCTCTACAAATCAAATCTGCTTATCAATTTTCTATTTTTTATGAATTTTAAAAGCAAATTTCTACTTGTTCATAACTTTCTTTAATTTTTCTTACATTTCATTATAGTATATTATTGGCTTTTAATTTTTTTTCAAGTTTGCAATATTTTTCCTCAATTTTTCACTAGCTTTCCCACAGTGGTTTCAATTTTATGAATTTTTTGCCAAGTAAATGTTCAATTTTATCAAGAAAAACTGTTTTAAATCACATCCTTTACAAATCAAAAGGTCTCCTTATTAATTTTTTTATTATTTAATAATTTTAAATGAAAATTTCTCCTTTTTCATAAATTTCTTTGATATCTCTTTAGTTTGATTTTTCCACAGTGTTTTCAGTTTTATGTATTTTTTGCAATGTATATATTCAATTTTCACAGGAAAAACTGTTTTAAATCACATTCCTTTACCAATCAAATAGTCTCCTTATCAATTTTCTATTTTTTTTGTATGTTCAATACAAATTTCTTTTTGTTCATAACTTTCTTTGATGTCTCTTCCGTTTGATTATAGTTTATAATTGACTGTGTAAATTTTCTTCAAGTTTTCTCTATTTTTCCTGAATTTTTCACTAGCTTTTTCAAAGGGTTTTCCAGTTTATGAATTTTAAGGCAAGTAAATGTTCAATTTTAGCAGGAAAAACTGTTTTAAATCACATTCCTTTACAAATCAAATGTACTGCTTATCAATTTTGTATCTTTTCTGAATTTTAAATCAAAATTTCTCCCTTTTCATAAATTTCGTTGATATCTCTTTTGTTTGATTTTCCACAGTGTTTTCAGTTTTATAAATTTTTTGCCTAGTAAATGTTCAATTTTATCAGGAAAACCTGGTTTAATTCACATTCCTTTACAAATCAAATGGTCTCCTCATCAATTTTCTATTTTTATGAATTTGAAATGCAAATTTCTCCTTGTTCATAACTTTCTTTGGTTTTTCTTCCGTTTGATTATAGTTTATTATTGATTGTGTAATATTTCCTCAAGTTTTCACTATTTTTCCTGAATTTTTCACTAGTTTTTTCCACAGTGTTTTCAGTTTTATGAATTTTTGCCAAGTAAATTTTCAATTTAGTCAGGAAAAACTTTTTTAAATCACATTCCTTCACAAATCAAATGTTCTCCTTATCAATTTTCTATTTGTTATGAATTTTAAAAGCAAATTTCTCCTTATTCATAACTTTCTTTAATTTCTCTTCCGTTTCATTATAGTTTATTATTGGCTTTTAATTTTTCTTCAAGTCTGCAATAATTTTTTCTCAATTTTTCACTAGATTTTCCACAGTGTTTTCAATTTTAAGAATTTTATGGCAAGTAAATGTTCAATTTTATCAAGAAAAAATGTTTTCAATCACATTCCTTTACAAATCAAATGGTCTCCTTATTAATTTTTTAT
>NW_021617316.1:0-5366 GCF_004785775.1 Grammomys surdaster | reverse complement strand
TTTGAATCACATTCCTTTACAAATCAAATGGTCTCCTTATTAATTTTCTATTTTTTATGAATTTTAAATGCAAATTTTTTCTTGTTCATAATTTTCTTTGGTTTCTATTTATTATTGACTGTGTAATATTTCTTCAAGTTTTCACTATTTTTCCTCAATTTTTCACTATTTTTTCCATAGTGTTTTCAGTTTAATGAATTTTTTTGCCAAGTAAATTTTAAATTTTGTCAGGAAAAACTTTTTTAAATCACATTCTTTTACAAATCAAATGTTCTGCTTGTCAATTTTCTATTTTTTATGAATTTTAAAAGCAAATTTCTCCTTGTTCATAACTTTCTTTAATTTCTCTTCCGTTTCATTATAATTTATTATTGGCTTTTAATTTTTCTTCAAGTTTGCAATATTTTTCCTCAATTTTTCACTAGCTTTTTCCACAGTGTTTTCAATTTTATGAATTTTTTGCCAAGTAATTGTTCAATTTTGTAAGGAAAAACTGTTTTAAATCACATTCCTTTACAAATCAAATTGTTTCCTTATCAATTTACTATTTTTTATGAATTTTAAGTGCAAATTTCTCCTTTTTCATAACGTTCTTTGATAACTCTTTTTTTGATTTTTCAACAGTATTTTTAATTTTATAAATATTTTGCCAAGTAAATGTTTAATTTTATCAGGAAAAACTGTTTTAAACCCCATTCCTTTACAAATCAAATGTTCTCCTTTCAATTTTCCATTTTTTATGAATTTTAAATGCAGATTTCTCCTTTTTTAAAAGTTTTTTGATACCTCTTCTTTTTTATTTTTCCACAGTGTTTTCAATTTTATGAATTTTTCGTCAAGTAAATGTTCAATTTTATCAGGAGAAACTGTATTAAATCATATTCCTTTACAAATCAAATGTTCTGCTTATCAATTTTCTATTTTTTATGAATTTTCAATACAAATTTCTCCTTTTCATAATTTTCTTTTATTTCTCTTCTGTATGATTATGGTTTATCATTGGCTTTGTAATTTTTTTCAAGATTTCACTAATTTTCCTGAGATTTTCAGTACCTTTTTCCACAGTGTTTTCAATTTTATGCAATTTTTTTGCCAAGTAAATGTTCAATTTTATCTGGAAAAACTGTTTTAAATGTCATTCGTTTACAAATCAAATGGCATACTTATCAATTTTCTATTTTTTCTGAATTTTAAATGTAAATTTCTCCTTCTTCATAGCTTTATTTGATTTCTCTTCTGTTTGATTGTGGTTTACTATTGGATTTGTAATTGTTTTTCAAGTTTTCACTATTTTTTCTGAATTTTTCACTAGCTTTTTCCACAGTGTTTTTAATTTTATGAATTTTTTGCCAAGTAAATGTTCAGTTTTATCAGGAAAAACTGTTTGAAATCACATTCCTGTACAAATTAAATGGTCTCCTTATCAATTTTCTGTTTTTTATAAATTTGAAGTGCAAATTTCTCCTATTTCATAAATTTCTTTGATATCTCTTTTGTTTGATTTTTCCACAGTGATTTGAGTTTTATGAATTTTTTGCTAAGTAAATGTTTATTTTTATCAGGAGAAACTTTTTTAAGTCACATTCCTTTACAAATCAAATTGTCTCCTTATCAATTTTCTATTTTTTATGAATATTCAATACAAATTTCTCCTTTTTCATAATTTTCTTTGATTTCTCTTCCGTATGATTATAGTTTATCATTGGCTTTGTAATTTTTCTTCAATTTTTCACTATTTTTCCTGAATTTTTCACTAGCTTTTTCCACAGGGTTTTTCAGTTTATGAATTTTAAGGCAATAAATGTTCAATTTTAGCCGGAAAAAACTGTTTTAAATCACATTCCTTTACAAATCAAATGTACTGGTTATCAATTTTGTATCTTTTCTGAATTTTAAATCATAGTTTCTCCCTTTTCATAAATTTCGTTGATGTCTCTTTTGTTTGATTTTCCACAGTGTTTTCAGTTTTATGAATTTTTTGCCTAGTAAATGTTCAATTTTATCAGGAAAAATGTTGTAAATCTCATTACTTTACAAATTAAATGGTCTGCTTATCAATTTTCTATTTTTAATGAATTTTATATGCAAATTTCTCTTTGTCCATAACTTTCTTTGATTTGTCTTCCGTTTGATTATAGTTTATTATTGGCTTTGTAATTTTTCTTCGAGTTTTCACTATTTTTCCTGAATTTTTCAAATGGTTTCCTGTTGTCGCCAGCAGCTAGAGTCTACTGGTTTCAGCTGAAAGGAAGGGACAGGAGGTCTGGAAGAGATGAAGCCAGGACAAAATTTTCTGATCGAGGCTCAATGCTTTAATGTTCAACTTTCAATTTAAAGGGGGTAACCCACCCCCACTCCCAGAGTTCCTTCTGGCTTCATCAGGCTGTGGGTGAGTGCTGGAGGTGAGCAGAAACCATCCTGCTGGAGGTGAGAGGAATCCATATGTAATTGCAGGCCGGAGATGTCTCAAAGCAAGCTCAGCAGACAGTCTATTCTTCTCAGCTCATGTACCAGGCTACAGGCAGACAGAAAGTTGCCAAGGCCAAAGCAAGCACTGCCTTGCCAAGGGCAGGAAATGCCTATGGCCAGAGTCCTATTGTTTGGTCTATTGTGGTAAACAAGGTCCCTGTGCAAGGCTGGGGGATGGGCACAGTTCCCCCTTTTTAGTTTTATAAGAGATGAGCAGTGCCAGCTGCTGGATGGGGAATAATATTTTAATCCCATCTAGGGTACAGAGTGGCCGGGCGACCATGCCTGTCTTAGATTGGTATCTATATTACTCTTATTACCCGTCATTGAGGAACATACATAGCATATTGATGTAAGCCTCTTGTCTTAGGTTTATATGAGCTCAAGACACTCTTACCCGTTGCTGACTAGTCGGCCCCATCAATTGGCACACTCTTCCCCAATAGTCCAAAACCACATTCAGACCAAAGGACCTGTGGGCATGCACTAGCTGCAATTCTTCATAGCGATGGATAACTGCCATGATGAAAGCTGAGCTTGCTGAAAGCGATCCTGAGTGAAGGCAACCTATCTGCTTGAGACATAAGGTTTAGAAGGTTAAAAGCAACATTATTTATCCAAGCTGAAATATCAAAAGTCACCAGTCATACATAATAGAATGTCCGAAATAAATGTACATAAATAATCAAAATTCACGATTCGTGGATAATGGTAAATCAGAAATAAATGAACTTGAATAATCAATAGTCATAATTCATGGGAAATCAGAAAAAAATGAAGCTGAAATATTAATAGTCATTAGTCATAAATAATAGTAACTCAGATATAAATGAACAGGAATAATCATTAATCACGTTCCGTGGATAAGAGTAAACCTGAAAAAAATGAACATGAATAATCAATAGTCATATGTCATAGTTAATAGGAAATCAGAAACAAATAAAGCGTAAATATCAATAGTCATCAGTCATAGATAATAGTATGTCAGAAATAAATTAACATGAATAATCAATACTCACCATTCGTGGGTAATTATAAATCAGAAATAAATGAACATGAATAATCAATAGTCATCAGTCATAGTTCATAGTAAATCAGAAATATATAAAGCTGAAATATCAGTAGTAACAGTCATAGATAATAGTCAGAAATAAACGAACATGAATAATCAATATTCCTCATTCGTGGATGATGGTAAATCAGAAAAAAATGACTATGAATAATCAATAGTAATCCATCATAGTTAATAGGAAATCAGAAATAAATAAAGCTGAAGTATCAATAGTCATCAGTCGTAGAAAATAGTAATTCAGAAATAAATGAAGAGGAATAATCTATATTCAAGATTCGTGGATAATAGTAAATCTTAAATAAATGAACATGAATAACCAATAGTCATCAGTCATAGATAATAGGAAATCAGAAATAAATAAAGCTGAAGTATCAATAGTAGTCAGTCATAGATAATAGTAAGGCAGAAATAAATGAACATGAACAATCAATATTCAACATTTGTGGATAATAGTAAATCAGAAATAAATGAACATGAATAATCAATAGTCATCAGTCATAGTTCACAATAACTCAGAAACATATAAAGCTGAAGTATCAATAGTCACCAGTAATAGATAATAGTAAATCAGAAACAAATGAACAGGAAAAATTAATATTCAGCATTCTTGGATAATAGTTAATCAGACATAAATGAACATGAATAATCAATAGTCATCCAGCATATTTAATAGTAAACCAGAAGAAAATGAAGCTGAGATTTCAATAGTCGTCAGTCATAGATAACAGTAGGTAAGAAATAAAGGAACATGAACAATCAATATTCACTATTTGTGGTTAATGGGAAATCGCAAAAAGAATGAACACGAATAATCAATAGTCTTCAGACATAATTAATAGAAAATAAGAAAAATATAAAGCTGAAATATCAATAGCCATCAGTCACATTTAATAGTAAGTCAGAAATAAATGAACAGGAACTATCAATATTCACAATTCGTGGATAATAGTAAATCAGAAATAAATGAACATGAATAATCAATAGTCATCAGTCATAGTTCATGTGATATCAGAAATAATTAAAGCTGAAATATCAATTCTCATCAGTCATAGATAATAGTTAGTCAGAAATAAATGAACAGGAATAATCAATATTCACCATTCGTGGATAATAGTAAATCAGAAATAAAAAAACATGATTAATCAATAGTCATCAGTCATAGTTTATGGCAAATCAGAAATAAAAACATCTGACGTATCAGTAGTCATCAAGCATAGATAATAGTAAATCATAAATAAATGAACAGGAATATTCAATATTCACGATTCGTGGATAATCGTAAATCAGAAATAAATGATCACGAATTAACAATAGTCATCAATCATATTTAGTAGGAAGTCAGAAAAAATAAAGCTGAAATATCAATAGTCATCAGTCATAGATAAGAATAAGGCAGAAATAAATGAACACGAATATCAATATTCCCCATTCGTGGATAAAAGTAAATCATACATAAATGAATATGATTAGTCAATAGTCATCAGGATTAGTTTATAGGAAATCAGAAATAAATAAAGCTGAAATATCAATAGTCATCAGTCATAGACAATACTAATCAGAAATAAATGAACATGAATAATCAATAGTCATCAGTCACAGTTAATAAGAAAACAGAAATAAATAAAGCTGAAATATCAAAAGTCATCTGTCATAGAAAATAGTAAGTCAGAAATAAATGAACAGGAATAATCAATATTCACCATTCGTGGATAATGAAAATCAGATATAAATGAACATGAATAATCAATACTCATAAATAATAGTTAATCATAAACCCGAAAAAAATGAAGCTGAATTATCCATAGTCATCAGTCATACATAATAG
>NW_021617315.1:236-3606 GCF_004785775.1 Grammomys surdaster | reverse complement strand
CTGAGTGAGACAGAAAACAAAGTCTTCTTATCGAAAGAGAGTGAACACTTAATATCTTGAAAAAAAAACCTGCCAGCTTTTCTCTTTTTTAGGTAAGATCTCAGAAGCTAAATCAGATTAGATTTTATTCTTCAGATTACCTTGGGAACATGGTAAGCTCTGTGACAGCCATCAGCTTCTGCTTTTTCAGTGTCTGGAGAACAGTGAGGCGCCCCCCTAGCTGTCATGCATGTGCTAGAATCTCTCTGACTTGACTGAACATTGACTAACGACCAATGTTGGCTTGAAGATTCCATACTTATCTTGACTGCCACTGTGCTCGAGTGATTTATTTAAAGCAGTGTGCCACTTGTGAATGATTTTCAGAATGTCAGTTCTCAAGAAACTGTGCCGGTAATTTGGGGAAGAGTATACAGTGTGTGTTACTGTGCTGGTCACACAGAAATAGTGGCATATAATATTTGTCACTCCATAGTTAGACTCCTTTAGATGATGGTGAATGTTGTTCACTGAGTGATGTAGGAATGGCTGGAATTGCTGCCAACGTTGCGCTGTGTGGAATCCAGGACCACACAAGGCTTCGTTGTGATTGGCAGTTCAGTGGAATCAGTAATTTGCACAACTTCAGTTTGGTGAGTCTCTACTTTGCCATAGTTTATTTCAGCACAGGATAAGAGCTGCACATATGAGCTCTGGGAGTATGAAAACCCCAGCACTTCGTGTGTTCTGGTTTTCAGATGTGGAACAGTTTGCCACATTGACAAAAACTGGGTGGCTTAAGATAATGCCTTTTCTTAGTTTTAGAGGTTAGACATCCAAAAGGAGTCAGGAGGACAGATAACAAGGTGTTGGCAGTGCCAGCTACCTCCAGAAGCTCTGGGAGAGCTTGTCCCCTGCCCTTTCTGCATCTAGAAGCTTGGGGAGAGCCTGTCTCCTGCCCTTTCTACCTCTAGAAGCTCAGGGAGAACCTTTCCCCTGGCCTTTCCACCTCCAGATGCTCAGGGAGAGCCTGTCCCCTGTCCTTTCCTCCTGGAAGCTGCTGGTGCTAATTGTCTGTAGAGTCTGCTTCACTCCACACCACCCTTTCACCTGTAGCTTCGCCTTGCCCTGGCTCTCTCTTACAAGGATGCCAGTGATCACACACTCAAGTCACCCACCCAGCCTTCTTATGACAAAACCTTGACTTTATCATATCTGGTAACACTCACACTTTTAAGGGATCTCTGTGGGTCAATACACAACTTTCCACAATACAATACAAAATACAAAATACAACATTTAATACAAAATAGTATTCTAATCAGGATCCACTAAACATGTTTCATTTAGAAAAGGGACATTATCTTACACTTTAATATGATGCAGATATTTGGTCTGGCTTTTAATTGACCATTTTCTTTTGCTAATTGTGCCATTAGTGGTTTTCTAAAAGTAATTCTTTAATTTTATGACATCAGTTAAATGCCAGATTGAAACAGAACACAGTTATAGTAAGTCATTTGGAAGCTTTGGTTTCAGGATGAGTTTTCCACTTTTTAATGCTTAAGAAATAGTTACTTGCTGATTGATACCTGTGCACTTTCAGAAGAGCTACACACATAAAAAGAGCCCTAAAAGCCCACATCCACACCCTCAGCCCCACCCAGCATTGGTACTGCATCCTGTATTTCTCCTTTTCTGCTTGCCTTCCATTTAGGATTAAAGCCCTGATTTAGGGATCAGTGGCAATTGGGTGGTCATCCAGGCTAGCAGGATTTCTACCTACCTCCATTTACATAGTATCCCCAGAAAACTACCTGAAGAGCCCAGAGTCTGTTCCTACCCATTTAGGACTTTTTTTTTTTTTTTGGTTCAGGTAAGTGTTGAGTGGGGTTGTGTGTGTGTGTGGTTTTTTTTTTTTTGGAACTGCTGCCCTAGGATATGCACAGTTTGTCGAACATGTGTTTTGTGAATACTGTGCTGAGCTCATGATGTCAGGGAACAGAGGCCTTCCATGTCTGTGTCTGTTTGTGTCTTTGCTAAGGTTCTTTGTGGCATTTATACTTTCTGTTCCTGTCTATGGGATATTTTGTTGGCTAAGAAAGAGGAACAAACACAGAAGGCTCCCTTGACTTAGGGACAGATGGACCTTTCTCCTGTATCACTCCTGTTGACCCTTTAAAATGCGGGTATTTGCTCTGAAACAGGAAGTTAGGAGACAACCTAGTGACAGGGAACAGTATGTCACATATGTGAACAGATGTGACAACCATTATTACAGTGTTAATCACTATTTTATTATTTTATACATATGGCTGTTCATCTACAAGTGTGTCTGTGTACCATTTTCATGCCTGGTGCTCTCAGGCTGGAGGAGGGCATTACATCTCCCTGGAATTGGAGTGATAGAAGGTTGTGAGCTACCACATGGGTCCTGGGGATTAAACCCTGGTCCTCTGGAAGAGCAGTCAGTGCTCTTACCACTGAGCTCCAGCCAATCCTGTGACATCAGTGATGGAACAGTCAAAGAAGCCATAAAATTAACATTCCAATGTTTGTGTTTTCCTTCTGTTTCTATGATAGATACTAATGTCCTCCAAAATACGTTTTTCGTCACCCATCTCTTACTTTATTTTATAATTCTACCTAATGGGGGAATTACCACGAATTAAGTGAAATGTAAAAGACTGAGATTGAGTCTTGGCAGTTGAATTGATGGACACTGTTAGCTGTAGTATTGAGAACGTAACCATCAACTTGTGCTTTTGTTTTTCTGAGACAGTGAGGGACTCACTGTTTGGGTTGGGCTGGTCTTGAACCCCAGGTGCTCCTTCCTGCCTCTGCTTCCGTTTACTTCCAAGGTCATCTTCCGATGTGGTAACTTGGATTACAGCACCCAGTTTATAGGTTCACTTTATTTTTCTACCAACACTGGAGCTTTTGAACCCTATGAGTTCTGGACAGGAAAGCAGCCTTTCACTTCAAATGTGATTTTAATGCTGTTTGCCTTCCTGTTACAGGAGTGAACAGTTAGTCTGCCCAGGTTCTGATGCTCTTCGTGGTCCCAGGCCACTTGACCTTCCTGTACACAATTCACCTGATGAAGTGTGGCCACACCTCTCTGACTGTGGTCTTTGTTGTCGTGTGTCTGCTTGCTGCTGTGCTGCAGGTAAGATGGACAGCCTCCGAAGATCTTCTGCGCTTGCTTAGACTACAGAGAAACTGTCTTAATGGCTATCTACAGTACACAGCGTAGTTACCGTTTCAGAAATAGACAGTTACAACCTGGTACACATAACCCTTGGGCTGCCTGGTACAGCCTGATAAACATAACCCTTGGGCTTCCTGGTACAGCCTGGTACATATAACCCTTGGGCTGTCTGATACAACC
>NW_021617315.1:0-226 GCF_004785775.1 Grammomys surdaster | reverse complement strand
AGAACCTGTGGGTTGCCTGGTACAGCTTGGTACACATAACCCTTGGGTTGCCCAGTACAGCCCGGTACCTAGAATCTTTGGATTGTCTGAGTTTTACAGCATCCCTTGTTGGTTATGCTGTTTTGTACGACACACCTTCCAATAGATTCTTGAAGCAGGAAAAGGAAGTATGTTTTTGAGTGGTGCCTGGTGTTTTACCCCACCTTCTGTGTTAACAGGCTGACTG
>NW_021617314.1:0-5608 GCF_004785775.1 Grammomys surdaster | reverse complement strand
AACTGTTTATTACATAAATGTACAGACAAAATTGGTTATTAAATAAATAAAGATATTGACACAATTGGTTACTAATAAAGATATTGACAGAACTGTTTAATAAATAAAGATATTGACAGAATTGGTTATTAAATAAAGATATTGACAAAAGTGTTTTTAAATTAAAAATACTGACCGAACTGGATACTAAATAAAGATACTGACAGAACTGGATATTAATTGAAGATATTGAAAGAATGGCTTATTAAAGATATTGACAGAATTGCTTATTATATAAAGATATTTACAGAATTGGTATTTAAATAAAGATATTTACACAATTGATTATTAAATAACGATTTTGACAGAATTGGTTATTAAATAAAGATATTGACAGACAGAATTGGTTATTATATACAGATATTGACAGAACTGGTAATTAAATAAAGATATTGACAGAATTGGTTTTCAAATAAAGATATTGACAGAATTGTTTATTAAATAAAGACATTTACAGAATTGGTTTTTAAATAAAGACACTGACAGAATTGGTTTTTAAATAAAGATATTGACAGAATTGGTTTTTCAATAAAGATATTGACAGAATTGATGTTTAAATAAAGATGTTGACAGAATTGATTTTTAAATAAAAATATTGAAAGAATTGGTTTTTAAATAAAGATATTGACAGAATTGGTTTTTAAATAAAGATATTGACAGAATTGGTTTTTAAATAAATATATTGACAAAATTGTTTATTAAATAAAGATATTGAGAGAATTGGTTTTTAAATAAAGATATTGACAAAACTGGTTTTTAAATAAAGATATTGACATAATTTGTTATTTAATAAAGATACTGACAAAATTGGTTTTTAAATAAAGATATTGACAAAATTATTTATTCAATAAAAATATTGACAGAATTGGTAATTATATAAATATATGGACAGAACTCTTTAGTAAATTAAGATGTTGACAGAACTTGTTTTTAAATAAAGTTATTGATATAATTTTATTAAATAAATATATTGACAGAACAGTTTATTAAATAAAGATATTGACAGAACTGGTTATTACAAACTTGATTATTAAATGACGATATTGACAGAATTGGGTTTTAAATAAAGATATTGACAGAATTGGTATTTAAATAAAGATATTGACAGAATTGGTTTTTAAATAAAGATATTCACAAAATTGGTTATTACATAATTATTATTAAATAAAGATATTGACAGAATTGGTTTTTAAATAAACATATTGACAGAACTGTTTATTAAAGAAAGATATTGACAGAAATGGCTATTAAATAAAAATATTGACCGAACTGGTTATTAAATAAATATATTGCTAGAATTGTTTATTAAATAAAGATATTGAGAGACAGAATTGGTTATTAAATAAATATATTGACAGAACTGGTTTTTAAATAAAGATATTGACATAATTGGTTTTTCAATAAATATATTTACAGAATTGGTTTTTCAATATATATATTGAAAATATTCGTTATTACATAATTGATTATTAAATAAAGATATTGACAGAATTGGTTATTAAATAAAGATATGGACAGAACTGCTTAGTAAATAAAGATATTGACAGAATTGGTTATTACAAAGTGATTATTAAATAATGATATTGACTGAATTGATTATTAATTAAAGATATTGAGAGAAATGTTTATTAAATAAAGATACGGACAGAATTGGTTATTAAATAAAGATATTGACAGAATTGGTTTTTAAATAAAGATTTGACAGAATTGGTTACTACATAATTGGCTATTAAATACGAAATTGACACAATTGTTTTTTAAATAAAGATACTGACAAAATTGTTGTTTAAATAAAGATGTTGACATAATTGGTTTTTGAATAAAGATATAGACAGAGTTGGTTTTAATAAAATTGGTTATTAAATAATGATATTGACAGAATCGGTAATTAAATAAAGATATTAACAGAACTGGTTATTAAATAAAGATATTAACAGAATTGGTTATTAAAAAAAGATATTGACAGAACTGGTTATTAAATAAATATATTGACAGAACTGTTTATTAAATAAAGATATTGAGAGACAGAATTGCTTATTAAATAATGATATTGACCGATTTGGTTATTACATAATTGATTATTGAATAAAGATATTGACAGATTTTTTTACTAAAAACGATATTGATAGAATTGGTTTTTAAATAAAGATATTGACATAATTGGTTTTGAAATAAAGATATTGACAGAATTGGTAGTAATTAAAGATATTGACAGAACTGTTTATTAATTGAAGATATTGACAGAATTGGTTATTAAATAATATTTTGACAGAAATGGTTATTAAATAAACATATTGACAGAACTGTTTATTAAATAAAGATACTGACAGAATAGGCTATTAAATAAAGATATTGACAGAATTGGTTTTTAAATAAAGATACTGACAGAATTGGTTATTAAATCCAGATATTGACAGAACTGGTTATTTAATAAAGATAGTGACAGAATTGTTTATTAAATAAAGATATTGAGTGAACTGGTTATTTAAAAAAGATATTGATAGAACTGTTTATTTAACAAATATATTGATAGAATTTTTTATTAAATAAAGATATTGACTGAATTGATTATTAATTAAAGATATTGAGAAAACTGTTTATTAAAAAAAGATACAGACAGAATTGGTTATTAAATAAAGATATTGACAGAATTGGTTTATAAATAAAGATATTGACAGAATTGGTTACTACATAATTGGTTATTAAATACGAAATTGATACAACCGTTTTTTAAATAAAGATATTGACAAAATTGTTGCTTAAATAAAGATGTTGACAGAAATGGTTTTTGAATAAAGATATTGACAGAATTGATTATTACATAATTTATTATTAAATAATGATATTGACAGAATCGGTAATTAAATAAAGATATTAATAGAACTGGTTATTAAATAAAGATATTAACAGAATTGGTTATTAAAAAAAGATATTGTCAGAACTGGTTATTAAATAAACATATTGACAGAATTGTTTATTAAATAAAGATATTGAGAGACAGAATTGTTTATTAAATAAAGTTATTGACAAACTGATTTTTAAATAAAAATGTTGACAGAATTGGTTTTTAAATAAAGATATTGACCGAACTGGTTATTAAATAAATATATTGATGGAATTCTTTATTAAATAAAGATATTGAGAGACAGAATTTTTTATTAAATAAAGGTATTGTCAGAAAAGTATTTTTAATAAAGATATTGACACTATTGCTTATTAAATAAAGATATTGACAGAATTGGTTTTTAAATAAAGATATTGACAGAATTCGTGTTTAAATAAAGATTTTGACAGAATTGGTTTTTAAATAAAGATATTGACAGAATAGTTTATTACATAATTCGTTAGTAAATAAAGATACTGACAGAATTGGTTATTAAATATAGATATTGTCAGAACTGGTTATTAAAAAAGATATTCACAGAATTGGTTATTAAATAAATATATTGACAAAATTTGTTATTACAGAATTGATTATTAAATAAAGATAGTGAGAAAATTGGTTATTAAATAAAGATATTAACAGAATTGGTGATTAAATAAAGATATTGAGAGACAGTATTGGTTATTAAATAAAGATATTCACAGAACTGGATTTTAAATAAGAATGGTGACAGAATTAGTTTTTAAATAAAGATAATGACAGAATTGTTTATTTGATAAAGATATTGACAGAAATGGTTTTAAAATAAAGATTTTGACATATTTGGGTTTAAACAAAGATATTGAGAGAATCGGTTATTAAAGATACTGACAGAATTGTTTATTAAATAAAGACATTGACAGAATTGGTTATTAAATAAAGATATTGACAGAATTCGTTTTTAAATAAACATACTGACAAAATTGGTTTTTAAATAAAGATATTAACAGAATTGGTTATTAAATAAAGTTATTCACACAATTGGTTGTTAAATAAAGATATTGACAGAATTGGTTATTACAGAACTTATTATTAAATAAAGATATTGATAGAATTGTTTATTAAATAAAGATAATGGCAGACAGAATTGTTTATTATATAAAGATATTGACAGAACTGGTTATTAAATAAAGATATTTACAGAATTGGTTTTTAAATAAAGATATTGACTGAATTGGTTATTAAATAAAGATATTGACAGAAGTCGTTATTACAGAATTGATAATTAAATAGATATTGACAGAATTGGTTATTAGAAAATTGATTATTAAATAACGATAATGACAGAATTGGTTTCTAAATAAAGATATTGACAGAATTGGTGTTCAAATAAACATGTTGACAGAATTGGTTTTGAAATGAAGATATTGACTTAATTGGTTATTAAATAAAGATATTGACAGAATTGGTTATTTCAGAATTGATTATTAAATAAAAATATTTACAGAATTGTTTTTAAAATAAAGACATTGACAGAACTGCTTATTACAGAATTGATTATTAAATAAATATATTGACAGAATTGGTTTTTAACTAAAGATATTGACAGAAATGTTTATTAAATAAAGATATAGAAGGAATTGGTTATTTAATAAAAATACTGGCTGAAACTGTTTTTAAATAAAGATATTGACAGAATTGATTATTACATAATTGATTATTAAATAAAGATATGGACAGAATTGGTTATTAAATAAAGATATTGACAGAATTGGTTATTAATTAAAGATATTGACAGAACTGTTTATTAAATAAAGATATTGAAAGAATTGGTTATGAAATAAAATATTGACAGAAATGGTGTTTAAATAAATATATTGACAGAACTGTTTATTAAATAAAGTTACTGACAGAATTGGTTATTAAATAGACATATTGACAGAATTGGTTTTTAAATAACTATATTGACACAATTGGTTACTGCATAATTGATTATTAAATACAGATATTGACAGAATTGTTTATTAAATAAAGATATTGACACAACTGGTTATTAAATAAAATTATTGACAGAATAGTTTATTAGATAAAGATATCAACAGAAATGGTCATTATATAAAGATATTGAAAGAATTGGTTATTACAAAATTGATTATTCAATACGGCATTGACACAGTTGGTTATTAAATAAAGATATTTACAGAATTCGTGTTTAAATATAGATGTTGACAGAATTGGTTTTTAAATAAAGATATTGACAGAATAGGTTATTACATAATTCGTTAGTAAAGAAAGATATTGACAGAATTGGTAATTAAATAAAGATATTGTCAGAACTGGTTATTAAATAAAGGTATTTACAGAATTGGTTATTAAATAAATATATGGACAGAATTGGTTATTACAGAATTGATTATTAAATAAAGATATTGACAAAATTGGTTATTAAATAAAGATATTGAGAGAATTGATGATTAAATAAACATATTGAGACAGAATTTGTTATTGAATAAAGATATTGTCAGAATTGGTTTTTAAATAAAGATATTGACAGAATTCGTTATTACAAAATTGATTATTAAATAAAGATATTGACAGAATAGGTTATTACATAATTGGTTAAATAAATAAAGATATTGACATAATTGGTTATTAAATGAAGATATTGACAGAACTGGTTGTTAAATAAAGATATTGACAGAATTG
>NW_021617313.1:0-32644 GCF_004785775.1 Grammomys surdaster | reverse complement strand
CTGAGTCCTAAACTCCTAGTGCTGGGGTTATAGGTATGTGTCACCATGCCCCATTCATGCAGAACTGAGGGATGATACAGAGAAACTGAGAGTGCAAGGCATACACTCTACCAGTGAGCTACATCCTCAGTCTTCCTTCCTGATTGCTTGCCTTTTTGTGTGTGGTATGTTACATATGTGCACATCTTTGCCCATGTGTGTTGCCCATGTGTGTCCAGAGGCCTAAGGGTGTTGTTTTATGTCTTGCTCCAGTGCCTTGCATCTTATTTTTTTGAGACAGGTTCTTACTGGACCCTCGAACATGCTTTTGTTTTTGTCAGCTGGCCAGTGATTTCCCAGTATCTGCCTGATGTCCCCACCATATACCCAGTGCTGAGGTTACAGGCATATGGAGCCACACTCAGGTTTTAATGTGGGTTGCTTGGATCTAAACACAAGTCCCAACACTTGTATAACACCAACTCTTACCAAATGGGCCATTTCCCTAACCACTGACTTTTTTTCTTTTAATCATAAAGGAGTAAAATCAAATAGAAAACTACACCAAAGAAGCCTGCTATGGTGATGCACACCTTTAATCCTGGCAGAGGAAGAGAGGCAGAGAGCCAGTGAGCCAGAAAGGCAGAGGCAGAGAGGCAGAGGGGCAGAGGGGCAGATGGACAGAAAGGCAGAAAGGCAGAGGGGCAGAGGGGCAGAGGGACAAAGGGGCAGAGGGGCAGAGGGGCAGAGGCAGATCTCTGGGTTTGAGGCTAGCCTGATCTACAGAGTGAGTTCCAGGACTGCCAGAGCTTCAGAGAAATTCTGCCTTGAAAAACTGAAAACCAAAGCAAATTAAATCTACAAAGTACCAAAGGCATGGAAAGTTAACAGAAAAAGGGTCTTGGACAAGCAGGACTATCTTCAAGTCTAGGGGAAGCCACCAGCAACAAGACATAGCTGCAGTTGGGGTTGCCAGCAGCTGTTCAAGGCCATACCTCCAATTGGGGTTGAAGCTGCTCTCAGCCTGGGGTCCCCTGAGTTTGAGCACAATCATCTCATGGAGCTCCAGGAGGAAGGTGTCTAGGCCTGCCTCATTCAGGAATGTGCTGAGGAGTCTTGCGTGCTGTGGACTGAGGTCCTTTTTGTATTTCACATCAATGTCCTGAAACAGCTCCTGAAATGAAGGATGGACAAGTGATACATTAAGACCTGGGTAGAGTGCTGCTGCCGCCTCCACAGTGGACAGCAGAGGTGAGACTCACTTTCTTCAGTCGCAGCCGCTGTTCTGACTTATGTGCAGATAGGAACTGCCAGAGGGCAGTGATGTGTCTCAGCTGACATCTATTTAAGGCCTGAAAGAGGAACAGAGTCACCCATGTGCATTACAGAATCTAAGTGTCACATCACAGGCACATTCCCCCATTTCTGTCTTGAGCTCATTCTATTTCCCTTGTCATGAGACACTTATCTACAAGTTCAACTGACCTGTGCCTGTCTCCTCATGATGTCACACATTGTACAGATCTGCAGTGCTCACAGATGGTGGGTGGGCCCTGCCTAGATGACATCATGGAGCGTGTGTCAGTCTACTGATGCAAGTATACTGCGTACAGGGCAGACCGATTGTGAGAGGAATGTTCTTTATTCTTCCACTTAGGGGAGTTCTACATTGATGCATGGTGGAATTAGTTAGAAAGCAAGCAGGAGCTTTTGGCAAGGGTCATGCTGATTTCCCATGCAACAATTCCAACAGGACTTCCCTCCCTCTTTTGAGACATGGTCTTACTCAGAATCCTACACAGGAACTCACTGTGTATCCCAGGCTGGCCTGGGAGTTGCAATTTCCCTGCCTCTTCCTCCTGAGTACTGGGAGTACTGGTATACCACCAGGCTTGGCACTAGTGCTTACCTTTAAGACTTGAGCAGTCTGATCACACATCTGTAGGACTTCTTGGATATACACATTCAAGTCCATGCCAGGATCCCCACCAGCTGTGCTCAGGAAACCCAGAGTGACTTCTATGATAGACAGGGCTTCACAGGCATCACTATAGGACTGTAGCTGTCTACTGATGGCATTGATGGCTGAGTTAGGGAGCGGGTCCTGGGGAACAAAATGTAAGGTTGGGGTTATGGTCAAGCTTGTTTCTCACCAACTGAGAAGAGGTTAGCTTTGTCACTGCTGAAGCTACAGCTGGGACAGGCTCTCCAGAAAGCACTAGCCTGATGCGTGGTACACACTAAGTGCAGGCAGCACTCCAGACACAAACTCATAGAACCTCAGAACAACACTATGAGGAGAGACAGCCATTCAGCTTCCAATCAGAATTGCTAGGAAAGAGCAAGGACACATTAAGTTCTTTGGCTGTTTAGCCTCAGCACACACAACTGTGATATATTACCAAGAAACCAGCCCTGCAGGATATCACTGTGTTTAGACTCAGATAAAAACTTTGGTGATCTGCTAGCCTGCTTTGTTTTGTGGAAAGCACTGGGCTCACAGGAGTCTCAGGGGTCTTACAAAGACACTGAGACGATAGTGCTCACAATAGGTGTAATGCAGCTGGAGCTGTCTTTAGTAGCTAGAGCCACCCAGCAGGAGACAACGGCTATCAAGAGCACCTGGGCCATTTTGTTCTTGATGTCCATGAAGAGATGCTCATAGTTCCAGTCCCGTCTGTATACCAGGGTGGGTATTCCCTAAAGTGAGAGAGAAAGTTTTAGAGATGAAATCCACAGTGGGTATTTTCACTAGATGGCAAACACATCTTTCCTCAGTGACTCATTAGCAGCACCCAGCTACTCAAGGCATTGCTGGTAAAGCCCACAGTGTTACCCCAGGATGTCTATGCTGAAGACGCCATTTTTGGAAACAGTGACACAACGATAAAGCCTTGCTTCAATGGCTTCAAAGATTCTGTTGTATAGAATATTGCAGCACACTATGTGTGCGAGGGGCCCCAGGAGGAGCAGTCACTTTACGGGACAGCAGGGCTGTCAAAGTTAATCAGAAATAGCCCTGGGCTCCAAGTCACAGCATAGCTATAAGCTATATGATAAACTTCTGGATGTCTGTGGAAATAAATAAACCTACATGCAATGTATTTGACTGGACTGGAAGGATCCCCAGCAGTCCAGATGAAAGAACAGAATGTGGCTCTGCAAATGTGTTCACTAGGTGGCAGAAATCCTACGTGTGAGGGCAGACAACTGAGTCAAGGTAACTGGAAAGCTGAGCTGGAGCCACAGGCCTCTGTGTCAAGAGAAGGGAGGCAGTGGGATGCCATGAAGGGTGGCCAACATAGAGGGCCCAGGGAGCACTGTGTCAGATGGCCGAAATGACAGGTATGCCATGGCAGGTAAAGGTGAGGACACAGAGAGGACACACCGGTCTCTGGGCATAGAGTACTGAGGAACAGGGCAACAATGGCAGAGTTCCTTGGTGGTGCCATTAATAATGGCAGAAAAACCAAATGCTAAGTCCCCTAGAGATGGGAGAATGTCTCTGGGGGACTGAGGTGCAGAAGGTGGTACCAAAGCGCTTGAGACAACCACAGCTAAGAGGCTGATGGAATTGTGGCCATGCATGCTTTTGAGTGGGAAGTAGATGACACAGATGAGACTGTGGGTGGTGCAGTGTACTCTGGTGTCTCCCAGAACACCTGAACGGTACTTACTTTTGACATAACCAAGCACATTAGCTAGTGCCAGACTCAGCTTACCTTGAGGGTCAGCCTGGGCTTGCCCTGCAGGAAGCGGCTGCTGATCTGCCACTGGATCTTCTCTAGATCAAACTCTTGTGAGGTTTCCCCACCTTGCTGCACTTGGTACTGGCAGTTGGAGAGGATCAGTGGAGTCAGGTCTCGCTCCACCTCATAACTGATGACATGCAGGTCAGCAACCTCAGAGGCATCTACAGAATAGCTGAGGGACAAGACACGTGCTGGGTGTGGAGAGCAGACACATAGGGACATTCCTGTTTCAGCTTGTGTGGTCTGAACAGGGGAACGCTGCATGTCTATGGGCCACTCTGGAGAGAATGGCCAAGAGAGGCTCTGCCATGGAAAGAGCAGAAGATGGCAGAGGCTCGGGAGCCTAGGGATGGGCAAACACCATGCTCTGTTGGCTTGTACACCCACCTGTTGTCTTCATTGGAGAACTTTTGCACCGTGTAGACCATTTGATTGTGTAGGCTAATCAAGTAGCTGACTAAAGCAGTTCCACAGAGGCCTAGGCCCCGTCGCCGTGGGAGGATGACCTCAAAGTCAGCATCCAGATCCAAGTCAGAACGGCAGTAATCTTTTGGTAGCTTGATCTCACCTGGAAATGACAAGATCATTCCTTAGCAGACAGGTAAGCTGCACCATGCAGTCTTAGCCCCTGCATCAAGGTGAGGGGAAGACACATACAGATATGCTTGTCCTGTCTGATACAGTGGAGGGAGTCTGTTTAAGGTCTTGTCTTTAACCGGACAAGTGTTCAATGCTGACAAGTGTTCAACGATCCCAACTCTTTCTTGAAACCCAGTTTTTGGATTCAAGAAGACAAAGGCTCTTAGGCCAGCATACTTCTCCCAGACCCTCTGTGCTGGCTGGTCTTATGTCAGCTTGATACAAGCTACAGTCATCAAAGAAGAGGCAGCCTCAAGTAAGAAAATACCTTCATAAGAGCTGGCTGTAGGCAAGCCTATGGGGCGTTTTCTGAATTAGTGACTTATAGGGGAGGGACAAGCCATTGTGGGTGGGGTATTCCCTGTGCTGGTAGTCCTGGCTCTATAAGAACAGGCCATGGGGAACAAGCTAGGAAGCAGTAACCTCCCTCTCCTCCATCCTCATGGCCTCTGCATCAGCTCCTGCCTTCCGGTTCCCACTTTGTTTGAGTTCCTGTCCTGGCCTCCTTTGATGATAGCGGTGTGCAGGAGGAAATAAGCTACATAAACCTGTTCCTCCCCAGCTTGCTTTTGGCTATGATGTTTCATGACAGTAATAGTCATCCTAACTAAGACAGCCTCCATCTGAAGACACCTAGAGAGCGTGCATGGTGCTGAGTGTGACGGGCAACACTGAGCTTCAGAGCAGTGTGTGCACAGCACATCCTGTTGTTACACTGCTGGAGGGAAGAGGACACTTACCATTGGTCTCCAGAGACCGCCTCAGTGCATTCCACGTGGACAGAAAGATGGTGATTCGATCATGTAACAGCTTTCTCAGCCCATCTGTTGAGCAAAGCATTTCAGAAGAACCGTGACAACAATACAGCCAAGTTCTGACCCACAGCAGCCCTGTGCTTTCCTGCTGCAGTTTGTTAGCTGCAATTAGGGTCTCTTCATCTTGTTCTGAACACTTAGGGCTCAGTGACCTGCAATTGAGCCCTCATCCCTTTATCTGTTAAACACAAATGGTCATGACTTCTTTTTACAGCTTGAGTAGAGTCGTACCTGAATGGTGACTGTGAATAAAGCCTCTGATGGAGCTGTATTCAACATTCGAGACGTTCTGGAACTGTTTGACTAGGTCTCTTTGCAGGGCCAAGATCTCAGGCAAGAATTTCACCAGCCTTAGTTCTGCTTCCTGCAGAGAGGAAGATGGTTTATAATGATGCCTCTATTTACCTAAGAAATGCTAGCTGGCATGTATGTTTTGTGGGTGCTTGTGGGATTGATACTGCTGATTTAATCTGCTCAGTGTTTCATTTTATATGGTGATGTACCATAGACTCTAGAAACAGGTAAACGGCTACCTCATTCTTTCTCTAAGTACCCACAAATGGCTTACAGTCTTACACTGTTCTACACTCTGCCCTGACACCCAGAGCCAAACCTATGTGCCAAAATCCAATGGGGAGAGCTGTCTTGAGGATTAAATCCTATCTCATCCAGTACAGAAATCAACCCAGGATGGATCTAATGCCTAAACATAAGACCCAAAAGTGCCAGAAGAAAACGGGAAATGTGCTAGAGTGAAGAGTCACTTCTGGACAGGAATCCAAAAGCACCGAGTGACAAGTGAGGTGACAAATGACTGAAAACCTTCTGTTCAACAAAGTCAACAGGGGCAAAAGAGAATTACAGAATAGAAGTGAAGACTTGCTACTTGCCCAAAAAGGCTCCTGTCCAGAGTATGTAAAAAACTCAAAACCTGACAGGTGGTGGTGGCGCATGCCTTTTATCCCAGCACTTGGGAGGCAGAGGCAGGTGAATTTCTGAGTTCGAGGCAAGCCTGGTCTACAGAGTGAGTTCCAGGACAGCCAGGGCTACACAGAGAAACCCTGTCTTGAAAAACCAAAACCAAACCAAACCAAACCAAAACAAAACAAAAAACTCAAAAACTTAATGCAATCACATTAACAGTAGACAAATGAACTGAATAGATACTTCTCAAGAAATACAGATGACCAACAAGTATATAAAGAAATGGTCAGTATCATTAGCTATCAGTGAAAGAGCAATCAGTGACATACTGAAATACTATCTCACCCCAGGCAGAAGGCCAGTGAAAAAAACAGCCAGTGTCAAATGCTGGACAGGATGTGGAGAAAAAGGAAAAACATTGCTAGTTGAGTATAAGTTAGAACAGCTATTATGGCAGAGTAGGGAGGGTCCCCAAAAAATTAAATGTTAATTACCAAACAGTCTAGCCTTTCTTCTAGTTATACATTCAAAGGAAAGAAGTTCAGTAGACCAAAGACACATGTGCATGCCCATGCTTTCTGTGACTTCAGTGACAACAGCTAAGAGTTTCAATCTAGATGCCCATCAGCAGATGACTGGGCAGAATGAGTGTGGTGTATATCACAAAGGAAGACAATCACTGAGCTTCGGATGAACAAACTCCTGGGGTACGAAGGAAAATGGCTGTCGTTGGGTCAGAAGTTACTTATCTATTAGAAATATTTATTTATCCTGTGTATAGAAGTGTTCTGTGCATGCTTGTCTGCATGCCAGCAGAGGGCATCAGGTCACATCATAGGTTGTGAGCCACCATCTAGGTGCTGGGAATTGAACTCAGGACCTCTCGAAGAGCAGCTAGTGCTCTTAACCACTGAGTTATCACCCCCAAGAGGTCACTTTAATAAGTGAAATAAGTCACATACAGGAAGATAAGTACAGCATACTCATATGTTGAGCTAAAGAAGTTGACTTAGAGGTGGGATAGTAACCACTGTTCTACTCTATTGTTTTCCAGTGACTGCCTCAGTGTGTGCCATGTGGACAGAAAGATGGTGATTTGATCATTGTAACAGTTTATCAGCTTATCTGTTGAGTGACAGATGGAGGGAACAGGTAGAAAGGAAGGTTGGGCTTCATTGTCTTAGTCTGTGTGCATGTGTAAGAAATGTCACAATGAACCCCATTAATGTGTGTAATTGTTAAAGGTAAAGATAAAGAAGTGATCTTTTGTGCTTGTGTGACTGACTGAGTGTTTGAGAAGCTGTTGGAAGCAAATAGACATCAGTGGTTATTGTTCCAAAGCCTCAGAGCCAAGCTTCCTCAGCCAAAGAAAACCGCCCTGAGAGAAGTCCCAGCACTGACATAAGGGAGTTACTTTGTGAACACCCAACACTGGTGCACAGGGTAACAAGAAAGATCACTGTGACCAGGGCTCCAGTGGATAAGAGAAACTGAGAAACTGAGTCTGACAGGATTGCTGCATCTCAGAGCTTCCCAACCTACTTCCGGCTCACATTCCCAGCTTCAGTCTGTGCCTAGATGGTTTAAAGTTTGAAGTTTTCACATTTTGAATAATGTTTACCATCACTGCAGACACTGCAGATGACCTGTACCCTTTTGGTTGTTGCTGAGTGGCCAGCTGGCCTCCTGGCCCTCAGTTCTCTTCAGATGACTACTGACCAATCCATGTGTTATTTTACCTGTGACTACACTTCAGGGGGCCTGAGACTGCAGAGGCTTCCTTGAGTTTCCTCCTACCAATATTCTCTTAGAGCTGCAGCACTGGCAGCTGCTCAGAACTTTGGCCCCAGGAGTCACTGTTCTGAGCACAGGTTCAGGACTCCCTGGTTCTTTGTGAGGTCACTTGTACCTTCTGGAGAAAGTGCCAGAGGACAGGCAGAGTTTCTTTGCCATTTTTCTGTTCCACAATATGCTGCAGGTACTCCACTGTGATCTTCTTCCTGCAGCTCCAGATCTTCGAGCAATGAACTATACTTTTTTGGGACAAGCGGGGCAGGAAGGTAGCTGGGTCCCTGTATATGATTTTGGTCACAGGGTTGGAACTGATACGCTCATCTTGGCTGATGAGAGCATTTACAGCCGGCAAGGTTTCGTCAAGATGCTGGATGAAGAGAACGAAACAGAATTCTAGAATTGAGACATTGCTGCACACAGGCTGTGGCTACTCTCCAACCTTGACTGTCCCACTGCTGCCTTCTGTTATAACTTAACACTTCCTTGTAGGGTTTGGCCTCCCTGAATACAGGGAATACAGGTCTAAGATGCCACACTCACTGCTTTCCTTCCATTTCCCCACTTTATTTCCGGAATGCTTTGTTCCTCTCAGCAGTGTTCTTCTCTGGCAGAAGAGTATTTCATCTCTGACTACTGTGTATCCTAGTGGGTCTCTCTGTAGGGCAGTATATCTGCTTCATACGCTCACATCCAGCTCTCCAGAGTGACGACAAGCAAGCTGTAGGCTGAGGGCAGTGAAACCTGAGGCTCAGGGGAGTATCCTACAGTTCCTCCCCAGGGATGAAGGATAAAGATTACTCAGCAGACGAATGGGAGACCCCTACTCCTATCCTAGACAGAAGTGCTAAGCAACTGTCACAGCTTACCTTCAGTTCACGTAGAAGAAGGGTTTCAAAATGCTTCTCCCAGTTGTTTCTGTATTTTTTGGTTGACAAATCTGCATTAAAATTTACTTCCCCTACAAATAAAATAAGACTGTGTGGGTTGCCCTAGAATAAGAGCCATAGCATCCTGCTTATAGTAAGTACCAGATACGTGCAATAGAGAGTTCCATATGGAGGAAGTACCTTCCTAAGTACCCTAAGGATGCTGACAGCCCCTGATGCACTCATCTGCTGCTCCTGCCTTTGTGATGATTCCTTAACTTCAGACAATTCCTCTGACTCAACTGTTGTCATCACGAAGCCATACAGAACAAAACTACTAAGAAAGGAACTTAAAATCGCAAGCCCAGAAGCAGAGAAGAGAGGTGCCCAGTGCGACCATCAGCCACTCCAGCTGCTACCCACAGACCAACACCTATGAAGGTGGTGTAGAAGCTAAGATAGTGGCAGCCTTCTAGAAAGCTCTCCTTTGTGTGGAATCACACCACCAGGCTTTCAGTGAAATGAGGTTTTACTCAATAGCAAGTTCCTGTAATGCAGACTGGGGAGGAAGGCCTAGAAGAGCGGGTTCTGTTTGCAGGCAGCCCCTGTCTTGCTGTTATCTTATTTTCATAGTTTGGGGTGGTAGGTAAGAGCACTGGCTATGCAAGCCTGACAACCCGAGCGCTATCCCCAGGACCCACAAACACCTGCTGTAGTGGCTTGCACCTGTAATGTCTGCACTGCACGATGGAAACAATGATAGAATTGCCTGAAGCTCACAGGCCAGCTATCCTGAATATGCAGAGCAATAGCAGCAACAAGGGAGACTTCTCTCAACTAAGTGGAAGGAGAGAACCAACTCCCAAAAGTTGTCCTCCAACCTCCACACATGCACTGAGGCAGGTATGCACCCCACCTTAATAAAATACACAGGATACCATTGTTTTCCTATTGATGGCTTTAAAAGATCATTGCAGGACTTTCTTTGAGATAGCTGAACAGAAGAAATGTTTGCCTATCATGTATAAGGCCCCATGCATTAATCCCCAGCGCCACCAAAATCAAAAAGTCTTTTGTTTTTTTGTTTTTTATTTTTTGGGGTTTTTTTTTGTTTGTTTGTTTTCCAGTTAAGAAAAAGCCATTCTTAACAATGCCATCTTCATGGCCTGGAGGATGGTTCAGTGGTTAAGAACACTGGAAGAGTAGTAGCCAGTTCTGAGTTCAATTCCCAGCAGCTACATGGTAGCTTGTAATGGGATCTGATTCTCTCTTCTGGTGTGCATGAAGACAGGGCACACATATACATCAAATAAATTAATAAATCTTTTTTAAAAACTAATGTCATCTTCAGTGCTATTTATCAAATCATCTTGCATATTCTTTCTTGGTAGATTTAAATTCTCAGAACACAACTGTCAGCTCAATGAGCAGTGCTTGCTTTTTCTCAAATAAATTGTGTACAAGGAAACAGCCCATGGTCAACTAGGAGAAACTGTGTGCATGGAAACAATCCATGGTCAACTAGGAGACTGGGTTACAACCATGGAATTTTTAGTAAAAATCAGAAGCACGGCTAGTGACTGATTCCTGGGTGTAAGTGTTGCTTGACATGTGTCTCCAACAATAAGTTTGCACTTGTGTATAAACATTCCCAAGTACCAAAGGGTAGAAGGACCTTGTGCATGGTAGTTTGAGAAGAGAGATTTCTTCAGCCTGCTAGAAGGAGTTCGGGCTTCTTTTTCTCCCATCCCTTCTCTTTTTATTTAAAAAAGGATTTTCCTGTGAAGCCCAGATGACCTAAGAACTCACATTACTCCTGCCTCAGCTTCCCAAGTACTAGATTACAGGTTATCATCAAGTTTGTGGTTTTCACTCACTCAGGAGTCATGGGGTATGATTCCTTAGCCTAGCTTAGCTCTTTCCCCCTTTGCTTACTCTGGTGCTGCTCCTTGAGCAAGCTTCTCAGGATGAGGTGTACCACATGGGTGGTCTCGTCTGCACTCCTGCCCAGCATCTTGGTTAGCTGTTCCAGGTCTCTCTGGATGTGCTGCTGTAGGAAGCCTTGTGGGTCCTGGACCCGAGGCTTAATGATATTCCTCAGGGCCTGGGAGTAATGAAACAAAACGTTCAGAATATCTCATATATAGTGGAGATGGTGAGCCCAGGAGAGGCCAGGAAAAGTAAGACACCAGCCTCAAGTCAGAGGATGACTTCTAAGCATGATGTAGCAACAGAGGTGGTAGAAGGAACAGGCAGAAGCTGGCTGTGGGTTATCTGAGACATCAACCTTGAACTTGTCCTCTTAGCTAGTATTCATATGGTAGAGATGCAGCATGGATGGCCGTAGCTTCTCCATGCTGCTCTCTGAAAATAAACTTTATCATAGGGTCCTTACACCTTGTGTACAGGTGACATAATGCAAAAAACTAGTTGGTATGAGTTAAAAAGAAAACCGGACTCTGTATCCTTCCATGGTAGAACTCTTATCTCTAGAGCACCATGAAAAATATTAATAAAAAGAAGAAATGGATTTGACATAATCTGAAAAGCACTTCATCACATTCCATGCCGTGTTGGAAAAGGTTAGGTTTCTGTGACTCCGCAGACTAGGCACCAGCAGCATACTCCTAACCCACAGGCACTGGCAAGCAAGCTTAAGATGTAAGGACTGACAGGAAACAATAGCCAGCTCTTGTCTAGCAGCTCAAGAGAGCTCTGAGTAGCAGCTTATTACAAATACCTGGGGATTCTGGGTGGCTCCCACAAGCATAGCCAAATGAGTGAATAGCCGGGTGAGGATAAAGACCACTGGGGACTGCCCTCGGTCAGATGCTTCTGCAGCACCACTGGACTGTGGGTTTCCCAACACGTGGCCAGTCTGTGTTCTATCTTCATTGTTGCTGGAAAGGAAGAGAAGAGACAAGGTGAAGACTGAAAGAAGCTAATCTTCCAAGCTCTAGGGTGATGTCTTAGACCCTCAGGACTTGGAGGTAGGGTTCTGTGCACTGAGGAAACAACATAAAAAGTCATCATCGTCATCATCCCCCTCCTCCTCCTCCTTCTTCCCCCTCCTCCTCCTTCCTCTTCCTCCTCCTTCTTAGTGTGGGATGCCTGCCTATATATCTTTTCAGACCTCCCTTCTGGCTGGCCAACAACCCAAGACTCAGTTTAAAGTGGCTACATGAAATGGCTGTTGCTGACCCCCAGGAAGGCATCAGGAAAGAGACGTGCATCTGCCCTGGGCAGCTAGAGTTTGGAACATTTTGTACCCATGCTTGTGTTTTCCACATTCTTCTCATTTTCCCAATAATAGTGATCCAAGGTCTGCTAGCACATTTTACATCATATGTAGCAAATGGGAGATACAGTGTGTATATTCAGTTACAAAAATACTGCATAACAAAGACATTCTGCTTAGAGATATGTAGCTTTGACCATACCAGAAGTACCAGAACATACTGTGCTATAGACAGGCCCCACCAATCAATCTTAAGGGAGTAATGAGCTACATTGTATCAGAACTGTGGGGTCAGACTTATCTATCTAGGCTTTCTTATAGCACTCATATTGTGACAGGCCTTGTAAACAGTCTAGATGACTGAGCACATGGGAGAGGAGTGGCATTCTGTCTAATATCTGTGCCATTTTATATGGCAGGCAGCTTTTACTAAGGATTTTACAATGTTGTGGTTGTCTTAGAACCTACCCCTCACACAAACCAAGTCATGGCAATATTTGGCAAGCTTTATGTGCATTTATTTTCGTTACATCTTGAAAAACAAAAACAAGCCAAGTTGGGTGGTGTGCCCTTGTAATCCTAGCACTCAGGAGGCTGAGGCAGGCCTGGGCCACATAGCAAGTACCAGAACAGCCACGGATACAGTATGAGTTCCTAAGCATATAAACAAAAAACAAAACAAACAAAACCCCCAGACTGCTGCAGTTGGGAAGATGAGAGAGAACTAAGGCTGGTGGTTTACAAGTTCAAGTTAGGTGGCATGTGTCGAGACGGGCAAATGCTGGCTCAGTGTGTTGTACCTGACTGTCCATCCAAGTCAGGGGCATCTGCTTATAGAACAATATTTATACAAGGAGTAAGCCCAGGACCCACAGAACATGTCTGTATTGGTAAGTGCTAATATGCCAGCCATGTTGTGTTTACGACCAGTGACAGCACCTTACGGTTTCCTGATGACAGGGACTTTGGCACTGATGCCATGCATGACATCCATCCAGAAGAGCGATAGTGTCTGTGACACAAGTGACAGTTTAGACAAAAGAGTAGAAGCAGTCCTGAAGTCCAGGGGTGATTACTAGCAAGGAAGAAGCTTACATACCTGATGATATGGAAACCCTTCTGCGGGATGTGATTAAGGCCTCCGATTGGAGCACGACATTCCAGACAGAAGCTCACTTCCATTGGCCTGCCACACTAGAGTGAACACAGTGTTCTTTTATGCACAAGAGCTGCTGTGTAACAACCCTGCACTGCCATAGAAAGGGATGGTTCCTATGTGTACATTTAATTCTGGGGCTTGATACGGGGACAGGGTGGACACTATATGCATGGTAACAGTAATGCAAACGTTTTTGAAAAGTAGATGTAAAACTGAGTTTGAATTCCAAATTGATTGACAAGTATAGGAAATTTTGAAGCACATTTTTTCTTTCTCACACCCAGCTCTCTATTCCTTTCTTGTACCTGTACACTCATCTTCGGGCTTCACTATCTAACACCATGAAAAGTGCCATTACTCACATTCAGCCTGATTTTTTTTTTTTAAATATATGATGGTGATTTTAAAACAAAATCCAACTATAGCAATTATCTGCAAGGGCCTTTTTAAAAAGTTAGATGGTATAGCTATGTACTGTGTGACACATGGCCCATAGCACACCAAAGGAGTCATAGACCCCCAGAGCCTGGGTCAGCCTGGGGAAGAATCCTTTTCTGCCTTGTTCCATGGACAAGGAAGTACAAAAGTCCTAGAAATGGTGAGGTGTTTGCCTTAGTCCTTCCCTCCACAACCCGTCCTTCATGAAGGACATGTCACTGTAGCCTGGTAGCCTGCTGCTCAGCAGGCACAGCGCCTGCGGTGGCAAAAACCAACTCTGGGATGTCTTTCCCATTCTGTAGTGTCACCAGCCCCTGCTGTGTGGTCTGAGGATGTAGTTATCCCAACCAGCAGCCCGCTGGGGTTCATGGCCCTGTGGCAATGTCTGGAGACATTCCAGCTCATCCCCCTTTGGATAGCTGTTGCCACTCAAATCTGTATCTACTGTGCAGAGACCACATATGCTGCTAGCTATTGTGAAAAGCAAGGAGCAGGCCTTACAATGGAGAGCACCTGTGGTGCTACATGGGGGAGCCCTGAAGGCCAGAAGCCTTCAGTAAGGCAGGTACTTGCTTGGATACCCTGAATGGTCCTCAGAACAAGTCTGTGTTTTACCAGAAGGTCAAGGTTTCATCCTCTGCCCACCTCTTCTCTGAACCTGGGGAACACACAGTTTGAGCCTCCACCTAACCAAACCATATCCCAAACACCAAAACTCACCTCTCCTACAGAGCACAGATGACCGTTGGGACAAGCTGTTAGAAGAATAGGACACACATTGTCTAGTTAGGATCCAGATGACCCACTGGGGCCCCTACCCTCTGCCCTCTTTGATCCTGACCAAGTATGACACAGCCTCAGTACCTCCTTAGAAGTTTGAACTATCTGGTAAATTGTGAGGAATGTGTGCTGTGTGCTTAGTGTGGAAGATGGATGTGCTCAGTGAAAATGTCTGAACTTAGAAAGAAAAGAGAAATTAGATCATCAGTTCACAGTGAATTCGGCAGCATGGTAGATAGTGTTTTCCACCTTTATTTTCTTTGGATTTATTATTGTTATCTGACAAAATTTTAAATTATTTTTAAAAGATTATTTACTCAAAGCAACAGCAAAATTCACACAAAGCCTTGGGCTACATGATTTTGCCTTTCAGTTCTGTACTTCAGCTTTGTCTTCCTTCGAACTTCAGTGTGGTTCAGAGTCCCCTCTTTTCTCAGATGCATGTTCTAGAGCACACAAGGGCACTGCAGAGGGCTCTCTCTGAACTCAGACATAAGAGATTTAGGACTCGGCGTCAGCAGAGAATGAGCCCTGTAAGCTACCAAAGGGAACTGTGGACCCCAAGCACAACCCAAGGCCTGTGACTCAGAAGAGCACGATGCCAACACTTACTGTACCAGGAGACATTTTCCAGGCCTTCCCATGTCCTAGCATGAACCAGCAGGTCTTCAGGCATTGTTGGAAGAAAAGCATTCTGAAATCCCAGAAGCAAGACAGGTCATGACAAGTGAGTGTACATCCATACAGTCAGAGCAAAGCAAGGAGGGCATTGACTTTGCAGCCTCAAAACTATTTGCCACGGATACCTATGCTGGCTAATCTTGGCTGTCAGTCTGACTGGATCTGGAATCAGCCAAGAGATAAACTCCTGGGCATACCTATAAGGGATGCCCTTAGTCAGGTTATTTGAAGTGAGAAGACCTACCCTACTTTCTATATCTAAGGAGGATCCAGGAGAGGCTTTGCTATGTGTTCCTTTGCCTTCCCATCCTGCTGGCAAGCTCATCTGTTGTCTGTACATTACTATTGAGTTCATCTTCCTGTTGTTCTGCTGCCATCTGTCTCTGACATGAGAGTGTCTCCAGGAACCCTCTAGGGGACTAAGCAGCTATGCAGTTCTTAGCCTCTCCAGTGTGAGACAGCCATTGTAGGGCTACCCAGACTGTATCACACACAGCCATCTGACAAATACAAATCCCCTTTCAACATGTATTCATGCCATTGGTTCTGTTCCTCTAGAGAAGCCTGACTAACACAGTGCTAGGAGTGTGGGAGGCAGGCCATGTTTCACCACCACTGTGGGAGACAGATGGGAACAAAGCCCTGAAGATACTGAGGGAAAACAGAAGTGATCTTACCTCCATGTTGGTGGGATAGAAGGCCAAGTTCCTCAGGGGCTGCAAAACTTTGTTTTGTCCACAGAGGAGTATGGTTACCATGTGGATGGCCATTTCAATCACCGTTCCCTGCAGGCTACTGTGAGCAGACCTGGTCTGCAGCAGGGGCAGAGTATTCTCCACTAGCGATTTTGCAAAGCATCTGATGTTAGGAGCAGAGAGGATCTTGCTTTCCTTAATGAATTTGTTCACAGTCTCCAATTGCTGATGAGAAAAAATGTTTTAACATTAGCATGTTTCAAAACAACATTGTAGAGCCGGACTGAACATTTGGAAGGAGATCGGAGACTCAAGAGTTCAAGTTAAAGACTAGCCCAGACTATATGATACCCTGAAAGAACAAAGAAACATCACACTCCAAACTCCAACATTGTACGTGAGTGTGGTGATGCACACCAGTAATCCCAGGACTCAAGAGGCAGAGGGAAGAGTATCATGAGTTTAAGGCAAGTCTGGGTTACACAGTGAGACTTTGTCTCAAAGAACAAAAGCAGAAAATCAGACATGCTCAAAGGATGCTCTGTGGTAGGCACTATCCAGCATGCACACCAGTATCCCAAGCACTGAAGAAAACAAAATGCAGTAGAATTTCACGGTTAATGCTTTAGTAGTTCAGATAGATCTTCCCTCTAGTAAGGTTTCTACCTCCATCACAGGTAGAAAATTTCCAGCATAATTTGTGTTTGTGATGTTGATGGGATGAGACTGTGGACACAGACCTGCTATCCTTCAGTTCTGATGGGCTGCTCACCTTTGGTTCTGGATGGAGGCTGCCATTTCGGAGGTGGTACAAAACAGCCACCTCTGTGTACAAGGCCAGCAGTAAGTAGGCTGTCTGATGGGCTTTGGGGCTTCTGCATGTCTACAGAGGCAAAGACATCAAGTAAGATTTAAAGGATAGGTGGCACTTCTCAGGCCCTTACACTGAACTACATTACTGAGGCAGGGGGAGGCTCTTCTGGCCACACTCTGGAAATCTATGGTTCACTGCTAGACAACCAGTAGCTGTCCTCGGGATGACTACTTCCTTCCTATCAGAAATATTTCCTAAGCAGGGAAAGAGTTTCAGTTTCCTCCTTCCCAGAACAATAGCAGGGATTCAAATGGGAAGAGAACCGGAACAGTTTCAAGATCCGACTTGCAAAGACCTCAACATCATTGTCAGTCAGGAGCATGAGTAAGCCATAAACATACAAAGGGATCTGTACATTGTGCTAGCCTTCTTCAGGTCTGAGTGAGGTTGGAGTAGCTTCTCATCAGGGGCTCTGATACAGACACTGCCTAACTCAAGTGTCATTGCACCTGTTCCAGGCACCAGTTTCCTGTGAAGGCAGGAGGCCATGAACATCTGATTTCTAGTACAGTGTCAATCTAGGGGCTACTCAGCTACTCGCTCCATCATTTGATGTAAGTAAGGAAGATGCAAGCCTCTAGGCAGTGCTTCCTGGTATCAGAGAGAAGCCCAGGCCCATCTTACCATCAGAGCATTCCCAATGTCTAGGGTCTTGCACTCCAGCACAACTTTGGCCACTGCATCACGGACAGCCTTGTATTCATCACCATGGACGAGGAATCGGTCCATCTGACTTGAGTGGTCCTTCTGTAATTCCAGTATTATAGGGGTTAATCACAGTGGGAATAATGAGATATTTTGCAAAGAACTCTAGACAGACAAAGGTATCAGATTGTCCTCTGAGACTTGGAAGGACCTCCAAGACAGAGTGCGAAGGGGCGTCTTTGGGAGTTATTTATCTCTTCCGGGGACTGCAAACCTGGAAAGGGCCTGTACTGATTTTGTAGCTTCTTGCTTTCTCCACTCACGGCACTCAATTGAGGCCAGGTGACATAACATTTGTCACCTCCAAGCCCCAGTGGTGATAATTATGATGAAAATAATGAAGGAAGAAAAATAAGGAGTTTTATTGCCATTAGATAATCCTAGGACAGGAACAAGTAGGTTCTGACTACCAGGAAAGGTGCTACAGTGAGGATGTAAAAGCCACACTTCTCACAGTCATTGCTCTGATTTCTATCTTCCTGGTCTCTTCTACTTGCCAGAGGTAGAAAGGACACAGTTGCTGGTAGGGCAGAAACATTCATTTACCTTACCTGTATCCAGCTCAGTAAGAAATCCAACCTAAATAACTGCAAATGAGTGCACCACAACCACACACACACACACACACACGGATACACATGGGGATTATATCTATGATGGTTAGTCACGCTGAAGCAGATGCAGAGGCTCGTTTCTCATATGGATTGGGGCAAACACAGGTGGGCATCACACTGAGTCTCCACCCCAAGTCTAGCTGCAGGATGCTGCAAGTAGGACTGTAAGAAGCCCACCCTTCGTGCCCAAGACCCTGTTCCTTACCTGCTGTGCAATGACATCCCTGGGAAACACCCATTGGCATGGATGGCCCTGCCTGGAGAAGCTCTGCACAAATTCCATCCCACGCTGGCTTGAGAGTTTCCTCACCAGGTACACTCTGTGCCAGTCATTGTTGATGCGTGTGCAGAACTGCTCAACATGCTTCAGGAAGCACCGCTTATCTTCAGCCAGTTCTGTGAGTTTGGAGAGAGCAGGTGAGGGACAGTGACGGACATCTGCTATGAAGACAAAACCAGCTAGAGGCCTTAAGCCTGTTCTCTGTAATCCCATCATGAAAGAATAGAGAGGAAAGGGATGAGGACAGCCTTGTCCTAAGAGCAGGTTTTCTACAGTTCCAAAGTTTTGAATGAAAAGATCTCCACAGGAGACTTGCCTGAGCCTTCCTGAAACTCTGAAAGGAAGTCAGCAGCCAAGTCAAGGCACAGGCGGACTCTGGCCACCTCCTGCAGGTACTCCACTGAAGCGGTGCGGACAGACTCCTGGCCTTGCAGTTCTAGGGAATAAGTCCTAAGGAAATTGCCTTCCTCTCTGAGAACCTGCTCGTGATTTCTGCAGCCAGCACTTGTCTTCTGGTGTACTGAGTCCTGAGGAATGAGGGCATAGAGACTAGGGCATTAGTTCACACCAGTAAGCCCCTGCCTTTGAAAATTGCCACAGCAAGCCTGTGCAGAGTCATGGGATAGCAAAAACATTGAAAGTTGCAGTGTGCCTTTAATCCCAGCACTTGGGAGGCAGAAGCAGGCGGATTTCTGAGTTTGAGGCCAGCCTGGTCTACAGAGTGAGTTCCAGGACAGCCAGGGCTACACAGAGAAACCCTGTCTCAAAAAAAAAAAACCAAAAAAAAAAAAAAACCAAAAAAAAAGAAAGTAGCAGTGCATATTTTTTTTTTTGAACCATAGAAAACTAGCATCCCTTTCTGTTTAAGGGAAAGAAGATTTTTACAAACAAACTTACAAGGGAAAATGTATAATTAATGTAAGGATGATAGAAAGAGTCCATAGTGGTGAGCTCAGGATAACCAGTGCTAATTGTGTGCCACACTCTAGACCTGGGAGGTTTTGGGTTTTGTCGTAAGGGACATTACAAGTATGTACCACGGCCTAAGAAATGCATCACTGGGGAACTCTGCTGTGCAGACATCAGTCACTTACAGAACAATGATAGAGCTTGGACATCACTAAGTGCTATCATCTCCCAGTGGCCCCTGAGGGACAGGTAGTACCGAAACACCATCAGGCAACTCACGACTATATACCAACTGCAGAGGGTGGCCACACACTCTGAAACTTTGTTTTGTCTTTCCCACACACAGAACAGAATATCTCTTTATTGTACTATAGTGGCATCCTGTAGTTTTTCAGAAATGCTTTCACTGTATGAACTACATGTCTCAGTTCCCAAAAGAAATGTACAACAACCATCATACCTCCAGGCAGCTGATAAAGAGCAGGTACAGTTCTGTTTTGTCTTCTGTGAGGAATGCTTTGCTCTCTAACTGGGTCAAGTAGTTCTGGATGTAATCCTTTACTTCATGGAAGCTGTGGAAAGAGACACAGTGCTTCTGGCTATGTCAGTTCATGGGATGTTTCCCCCGGTGATAGGTCTAACCCAGGGCCTTGTATTGTCAGGCAAGTACTCTATCAGACTGCACCCCCAGATCCTGAATGTTTGGCACACATGATTGGTTATTTGGAAAATCTTTGCACTATTGATACATTTTTATTGTCCTTAGGAAAGTACCAGCAGGCCCTGCTCTGTTCCTGCAGTTGCCTTTCCAGGCCCAGCTAGCACAGCCTGAAACAAGCAGCTGGTTCCTAACTCAGGACAACTCTATGCAACTGTGAGGTAACCACTGGGTTCTGCCGTACAGCTGGTCAGTTCCCACAGAACAGAGGCAAGGGGTGTGGTTTATGAGAGCTGACAGGTCACACCCTTAAGGGGTGTGACTTAGTAAGGCAAATGAGTGAAATTTGCACTGTCAACAACTCTGTGTGCATAGTAGGGAAGGAAACCAGGACTGTGACTCCAGAGTGTCCCCAGTACCAGAAGGAATGCGACTGCAGATACCCAAGCGGCTGCGGGTGCTTTGATAGGATTCTAGGCAGAGTTTGGGTTCAGAACCACATGTCACTTGAAGAGCTGCAGGTCTGGCTCAGCACATCTGCCACAGAGGACAGGGTGCATTCTACTCCTCTGACCTGACAGACACAGCCCACATTCAGAAAAACACAGACCCACAGGCCACCAGAGCTCAGAAGGTGCTAGACAGCAAGTCACTTCGCGATGTGTCACAAGACTGGGTGCCAGGGGCTAGGGCCAGAGCCACACCATGGTTCCTTACTAACTGTCCCTTGCTGCTGGGCCACACTCAGGGGCCCATGGGGGAAACTCTGAGCACACAAGCCTGAAGTAACTTGGGCTTGCTTACACAGAAAGCTTCGAGACTGCAGAGGAGCTCCAGCTCCTCAAGGGAAGGGAGCAGCGGTGTCCTTAAACTACTTCCTGGTGATTAAGAGCTTTGAGTTTCCTGAGACAAGTTTGATCTTTGCTGTCAGGATATCTAATTTCTTCTTCTTGTTTCTTTGAGCAAGATTATATAGCAAACAACCAACAACACACAGCCCACCCTCTTAGGGCCCTAGCATTTAAATACTCCCAGAAAAGCCCCCAGAATTCCAAATGTCAGACTATTGCAGAAACTATCTGCAGCTGGCAAAACCCTGCCCCTCCTAGAGTACGAGGCAAATCATGGTCAGCTGCCGAAGTCTGAAGCCGCCTCACATCCCACACCTGGGATTAAAATGAAAACATTTCCATACTATTTCTGTATTTTTCAAGAAACCAAAATTCTTACTACAGACCTGTACTTGAGAAGCAGTTTTAACACCACAGAGCGGATGACAGGAGTCTTGTCGACAACATCATTAAATGGAGACAGAGACTTTGTGTGTTCCCGATGTTCTGCAGCCAGAGAGAGAAGGGGACTGTAGTTTGTATCATGGTACAAAGCTGAGCCCAGACTCTGGTTTTTACCTTTATCGGAAGAAGGGAACTCACTTTGGAAAGAGTCTCTCAGCAGCTCCTTTTGTATGAAGAGCAAGGACAACAGTGTATCAATCACACTCTTCTGAGGGGGAGAGTTGTCCTTGAAGCACATGGTAGAGACAAGGTCCACAAAGAAGGTGTTACACATGTGCCGGAACTGGGCGTGCTTCTCAATGGCTTTCCTTAGGAGGGAGAGGGACTTGTGACAAAAGAACTGTAGAATGTGTTCCCTGATACTTCCAGGCAGAGGGAAGGCATGTGTGGATAGTATTTTGGTTTAAATATCAAGGCTTGTTTGACCTTGAACTCCACAGTTCCATGTCAGCCTCCTAGTTGCTAGGATGAACTTAACAATGATCAGAACTGGTCTCAACACTACAACAGTGTCAGGACGGCTTCTAGGTCACTATCATTGTCTGGATCGTTGGATGTCCTAGAGCATGGGCAATAAAATGGGACACAGTCAGGGCTGCTGAGGCTCATGGGGCTGAGGCTCTGCTCCTCCTAAAGGCTGGGCCATATCCACTTTCATCCTCAGGCAGATGAGGGTCTGGGAGATGGTCCCATCAGTACTGCCCTTGCACCTGTATCTCAGCATGAGGGTGTGTGGGGACAATGAGGAGGACTCTTAGACCTCACTGGTTGGTCAGCCATGCAGAGATGAGCTGCAGGGTTACTGAGGTCCCTGTCCCAGAATATGAATTAGAGTGATGAAGAAAGATACCTTGTATGTGACTTGTGGACACATACACACTCATTTACATACATGTAAACAGACACTCACATGAACACATACATATACATACAAAGAAGGCAATGATGGGCAGGTGTTGGATGAGTGGCAAGGGACATGCTGAGTCTCAGTTCCACCTCCAGCACCACGCCAGCCCTCCCCACTAAAAGACGCCAGGCTACACCCACATGTGTGGTTTTCTTCCAAGGACTTTGTGACTTTCTGGCTTATCTTTTACATTTGCTGTCTCAATGTTGGTGCCTGTCTTATTTGGGAAAGGGATTATGAGGCAGATGTCCAGGAAGCCTTGCTTCTGGGATTGCTTATGGAAGTTCTCTGAAACCAGCCCTTAGACCCAAGAAACGCTGACCAAAGAGCTGGCATCTCCAAAGACCATGTTGAAAAAACGGAGAGGAAGCTTTCTTAAGAGAAAGGGTGCTTTACCTGTGGCTCTGGGAAACAGCTAGTGAGAACTTGTCTGGCAAGTTGGTTAAACAGTAAGGGCACATCATTCGTCCTGGGATGAGCCAGGTTTGAATGCAAAGTAGGCAATACACATGATCACAGGGCAGACAGACGGGATCCTGTGCATCTCCCTGGCAGATTAAACACGGCTGAATACCAAACCTAGAACCCAAGAAAGTGATCAATTCCAGAGCAAAAGGCTGGCTACAAGAAGCAGTTTCTTCCACCCCAAATCCAGGTCATCTCAAAGTCTGAAACTACACATCTCACCTGCTGAACTTCTTGCTGACCTTGTCCTTGCATTCACAGAGTGTGGTCATTACAGCCACAAATGGCCTGTAGGTTTTGAGGTTAGAGTCCTCTTCAAGACACTGAGGGAGAAGGGCAGTGGTGAGTAGTAAGGGTCCACAGTGCAAGTGCAAAGTCCTCAGGTGTCGGAGAGTGACCCAACACCCACTGTCTCAGTGGCTGCTGACACGCAGTCCTGACCTCAAAAGACTAGCACAAGTCTCTTTGCTTGCTTGCCACACTTTCAGGGGCTGGAACCATTAAGAACATTGGCTGCTCTTCCAGAGGATCCTGTTTGACTCCCATTACCAACATGGCAGCTCACAGGGGATCTGATACTCTGGCCTGCCTCCCTGGATGCCAGGCATACATGCAGACAAAACACCCATGCAAGTTCCAAGACAGCCTGATTTACATACTGAGTTCCAGGATAGCCAGAGCTACATAGTGAGACCTTATCTAAAAAAACAAAACAACAAAACAAAAACCAAAAAAACAAACAAAAAACCCAACAAAACCAACAACAAACAACAAAAACCAAGAAGAAAGTTCCTACATTTAAATGTACTTTAAAAACAAACTTAAGTATCTTCAGTGAATAAATAAACTAATGAAATAAAATAATTGGAAAAAGTAAAAAATTTTAAATTACAATATCTTATTTTTCTATTTGTTTAAACTCAAGTTATCAAGCTAAGTAAAAAAAAACTTGTTAAGTATGTGTTGGCTATTTTCTGAATCTTTTAACAGTGCTTGTTGGACGATGCTGGGGCCTCATGACTGTTGACCCCTGGTCAGGGTCAGCTCAATGATGAGAGGTGGCTTTTGCAACACACAACAAAGTCTTCCTTCCCACCTTAGTGGGAGATGAGACCTGAGGCCCTTTATCTACCCAAAAATTCCTCTGACACTTCCAGCCAGGTAGTGGGAACCAGCCTCACAGCAAAGATGAGATTGAAGACAGTATAATACACGCAATATCCCATGGCCTGTGGTACCAGGAAAGAGCTTCCTAAGATTTCCGGGTGGAAGGTGTCAATTAAAGATGACAGACAAGACCGAAGAACCCTGCATGCACACTTGGCTTCTGGGAGCTGGTTTGAGGTTGCTAAAGCCCAGTCTGTTACCAAATTGAGAAACGAGCTTCTGCATGGCTCAAGTACTTCACCATGTTCATCAGAACCTGGCTTCCCTGTCAGCGTCCCACAGCACCCACCAGCACTTTAACAGCTGCACGGAGCCGAGACTTGTACTTCTCTGATGCCAATGGCCATCCCAACTGGATTCTCTATGGAAAGTTCCCAAGGATGAGGCCAATGTAGGGAGAAAGGACATGGAGCTTGTGGTGCTCTGAGTGGTTGTGGCTGCTGCTGCCAGTATTCTTAGAGATAGTAGCTTTTTCTGCAGAACAGTGTCCTGTAATGTTGCTCACTTGTGTCATCAAAGGACACAAGTGTGGAGGAGCAGAAGCATAGTGGTTTACTGTTCCCTTGCCCTTCCTCATGGCTGTTCCCTTTCCCTTCCTCATGGCTGTTCCCTTGCCCTTCCTCATGGCTGTTGCTAAGACCATGGTGATGACATATTCTCCCCCCTGAGTTGAGCCACTGGGTCATTTTACAGTCACTCTAGACGGTAAGGGTGCTAATTTCTTCATTCCTTCCAAAGAAGTCACAGGCTGGTTAACTGCATACCTATTCCTACAACTGAATGCTCAGTGATAACCCTGGCTTGGCGGTCTGAGAGGAGATGGTCAAATAGCTACCATCAAGGATACAAAGGTCTGTGATAACATCACTGTCCTTGGCACAGCTATGTAAGCTTGCCAGAGAACTAAGCAACAATTCACCAACCAGAGGAAACTGACCCGGGAGGTTTCAGGTCTCAACACTGCCCAGAGATGGGCAGACTTTTTACTTAAGCACCGTACTTACTTTGTCTAGTAAGAAGACATATGTTGTTACCAGCGGACTCAGCTCAGGAATCTGGCTCTCAGTCCCCAGAAGAACATGCTCCACAAAGAGGGCAATGGAGAAAATTCGGTTCCACAGGGCTCTGTCAAGAGAGGGGTGTTACCCAATGAGTTGTGACAGAGGAGCCTGAGCTATGGGAGAACAGAGCAGGAGCTGAGCAATGGATGGGAGACTAGGCCAACTGGAGGGCACTTGCCCGTACACACAGCACTGTGGGGCAGACTAGCTCCCCACTCTTCTACACACCACACTCAGGTAAGACCTGTCTGAAGTTCAGTGGTTCAGTGCACATTGGTCCTGCAAGTACAGCACAGGGACTGTCTCCTGACCTTGACAGCCTGCCCCTTCCCCACTTGCCATGCCTGTCCCTGAGGCCCCTTCTACTTTGCCTACTTTGTAACAACATGTCCACTTCCTACCACTCCCAGGATCATTTTCTTCCTGGGTCTTTAGAATCAAATGAGACACCCAGCACTTGAGAGAGGGTCCACCGTTAAGCAGGTGAATGAGGTTAATGTCACTCCTGTCCCAGAAAGGCCTGCCCACCTTCCTCAGTAATGCTGTAGGGTTTGGCAGGTTCCAGGGGTGAGCACAGGCAAAGTGCAGAGAGGCAGGCTCCTGTTGCTCACCTGACCTCCTGGATGACAGATCTGGTAATGCTCCCACTGTCTTGCAAGTACCCTTCTGAACAGACGAGCTCCAGTGGTGTGGAGAGATTCTTCACGAGCTGTAACCAAACCTTGGGGCTTGGCTTCAGGATGTCTCCCTTGAGCATTTCAGCACAGGCCATTGCTGCAAATGCATCCAGTGTCTGCAACAAGGAGAACTGGCATGTGATGAAGCAAGATGCTCTTCTCTACCCCCTTCCCCGAGATATCCTGCATCCCTAGTCCCAGTGTGTTCTGGGGTCCAGGCTTGAAACCTACTCCTCCATTACTTTGCAGATGTGCCCGTAAAGAATCTGTTTAGAACGTGGCTCTGTAAGCCCTCTGCTTTCAGGATAGAATCTAAAGCTCTCACTGAGGGCAGCAGGTGGCCTTCTCCAAAAGAACACATACCATTTCACACCCAGCTAGGTTGTGCTTCTCTGCTGCTTGACTGAGGCTATTCAGAACCTGAGGCTGGATGGTCAAAATTCTGGAGAAGTTCTGTAGCCGGGTCCGGAAGTGCTGATAGGCAAGGTGCACCCAGGGCAAGGAGAGCCCTTCTTCAGGTGTTCCTGAAGCCACTTGGAGCTCACTGAGGCAGGACCACAGGGCCATCTGCAGAAACTGGAGACAGAAGAATTTTAGTACATAATTGTACATGATAAAGACATGGTTTCCTATGAAAAATCATAAATATTCAAAGGTCTAGAAAAGAAAATTAAAAAGTCCCCTGGCTGCTTTTTGAAGGAACCTTATGAGTGCTTTCCTCACTGGCACCCTAAACTGGTGTGTTCTCTAGTCTTGTGTCAACTTGACACAAGCTAGAATTACCTGAAAGGAAGGGACCTCAATTGAGAAAATGCCTGCATAAGATCCAGCTATAGGACATTTCTTAATTAGTGATTGCTTAGAGTGGGCCCAACCCACTGTGGGCAGCGTCACCCCTGGGCTGGTGGTCCTCAGTGCTGTATCAAAGCAGGCAGAGCAAGCCAGTAAGTGGCACCTCTCCGTGGCTTCTGCATCAGCTCCTGCTTCCAGGATCCTGCATGGTTTGAGTTCCTGCCCTGACTTCATTTTTCAGTGATGAATAATGAGACGGAGCCGTGAGCCAAGTAAACCTTCCCTCCCTATTGCGTTCTGGTCTTGGTGTTCGCTGCAGCAACAGAAACCTTAACTAAGACAACTGGGGTCAGTGTGTTCCCCAATTTTTTACTCAGTGTTACATTTTAAATACCCCTCCAACACTAGACAACTCAGGTAGCATTGTTTTAACGGTTGGCAAGCACTCATATTAAAATCTCCACACTTTAATCTGTCCCTTCCTTTATTCTTATTGATTTAAGATTTTTATTTTTTATTTTATTTATCTATTTATTTTTGTACAGAGACTTTCTGTGTAGCTCTGCCCTGGAACTTAGTATGTGGATCAAGACTGGCTCAAACTCACAGAGATCTACCTGCCTCTGCCTCCCCAGTACTGGACTTGAAGTCATGTGTCACCTCATTTAGTACAGTGATTGCCTATGTAGCCCAGGCTAGCCTTGAACTTACAATACTTCCTTGGTCTTTTGGAGTGTAGGATTATAGGAGTGTAACACCATATTTAGCTTTCCCTCTCCTGTTTTTTTCCCCCAAGATTAAATTGTTCCTAATTCCATATTCATTGAGACCAAGCTGACAAGAGCATCCCTGCATTAGCCCCCATCTCAAACAATGCTTGCAGTGAAGATGGTGTTGACATGCTCTGGTCACTGTTTGAGGGGCCCTCATCAGGTGATCAACGTGTCTTTGCTTCTGCCTTTGAACATTGACTCTCTTTTTAAAGTCAGTTTTTATTTCAATACGTTAAGATTTTTTATTTTTATTTGTGTGTGTGCACACTTGCACATATATACAAGTATCCAAAGAGGCCAGAGGAAGGATTTGGATGCCCCTGAAGATAGAGATACAGGCATTTGTGAGCTGCCTGACGTGAGTGTTGGGAACCAAACTTAGATCCACTGGAGGAACAGTGATCACTCTCAACCCTGGAGTCATTCCTCCAGCCCTGGAGCCTCCTTTTCCAAGGCAAGGACTAGGTTCAGTCCCTAGTGTCTCACACAGTCACACCCACACTCAGATTAGCTCTGCTAAGTAAATATGTAAAGACGGCATTGATAACTGTTCACACCGTACTCACTACCTTAGTGGCGGGACTGACAATGGATGCCATATAGCTAGGCATCTAAAATTGTTTCTATTTCCAAGTGGCTTATAAGTTTCACAAATCAAACAAGGCTAAATTAATTCTTAATGACTCCTAGGTAAACTGCATTCACTTTCAACCACTTTAGTTGTGGTATGCTTTCAAGTGTGTACCTATGCAGTGAAGTAGGAAGGTTTTAGGGAGTCCAATGCGTCAACTGTTCCAGTGAATTTCATTATTAATATGTTGTAGCAGCATATTTCCCCTGCACGGTCGGAGGAGTAAGGAGAGGAAGAGGAGGAGTAAGGAGGGGGAGAGGAGAAGGAAGAGGAGGAGCTAGCAGAGAGACAGAGATGTAGGCACCATGGATGACCACGCATATACTGAGAGCAGTTCTGGGTAACAACTTATATCTAGGTTAGTTAATTGGTTAACACCTCCAACTGTGTGGGCATCTTGATATTTGAGCATTGCCAAATATATAAAGATATTGGTTAATCTTTACACATTAGAGTCTCATTCCTAAGATTGGCAGAGCCATCTCCCACACTGCCATCTCATGGGTGCCAGGATCAGTGTTCTGGCCCACCTGAGCCAGCGGCCTGAGCTGCAGCAGCAGGAGGAGCGAGAACACGCTGCTGATAGTGACCTCAGGCCTAGGCTAGTTGGGAAGATGGTGGCTCCTTAACTGCAAGCTAGAACAGGTGTTGCCGTTTTAAATAATTATTTCAACATCATGTAGCCCAGGATGGTTCTGAACTTACTAAGGCCTTGAATTTCTGTTTCTCTTGCTTCTACCTCCCAAGTGCTGGGATTACAGATGTATGGCACTATGCTGGCAGCTATGGGGAGATCTAAGAGCTTCCAAGGACACGGGTTTGGTTCTAGAAGGCACAGTGGAGGCTGAGGGCCTGGCCTGAGTGTGTTCCATGCAGCTCTGTCTGATTGGAGGATCTGAACCTTGACTCCTACCTACCGTTAACTCCTCCCCTGAAGACACTTTCATGGTCAAGAGCAGGAAGTCCTTCAAGTAGTTCTGCAGGAGTTGCTGCTGCTGTGCCACAGGGAACTGAGCAAGAAACATGCCCAAGGGAGTTTTCTGGAAGATTTCCACGAACTTCTTTGATAATCCTATAGAGAAGAAGACAGAGAGGCATGAAAAAGAGGAAACTGAGTCTATAGAAATTACTGCCCCAAAAAGGAGCCATTATATCCAGGCTGAAGAGGTGGTGGCTCTGCTGAACTGGAGCCCAGGGACAACATGGCGTTTGCCACTGTCCAGATGGAAGGGAAGACGAGATGCAGAACCAATGTTAAAGTTAGGTCACAAACAGCCAAGCTGGCCCAGAGGGAAGAAAACACCTGAGAGCCGCATCTGTGCTGCATGACTAGAGTTCCAGGTGAGGACGAAGTGGGCTGCTCCTTGAGCTAGAGTCGGAGGCCACAGCAACTAGAGCCCTGCCTTCCCACAGCTCTGGTCACATGCTGCCCTAGACAAGCAGGGGCAGATGGACTATAGTCATGGGACAGGAAGGTGCTTGCACACCTGGAAACCGAGGCCAGTGCTGAGTAGCTGCACCAGCCTCTGGTGAGCACTGAGGGACACTTGTTGCAGAAAACAACTTTTCACAAGATGTTTGGATGCCATTTTTTTTAGACAGACAATGGCCAAATCTCTCACATGTGACAGGAGGGTATTTGTGACTAGGAGGACCTGGTGGCTCCATATGGAGGAGGATGCTTCGCTCTGGTTGCCAGCATTTCCTGATAAAGTTCCACAATGGGGACATCTCCCAAGGCTGCCACCTGTGTTATCTAGTAGCCTCAGAAGAGAATAACCTTCCTACATCGGGAAGCAAACTCTTTCTCTGATGTAACATGACCTATTTTGTCATGCCCCAAAACAGTGACTAAAGGTCACTTTAAAGGCTATCCTTGTCACCTACAGACTTACAACCCATGATGGAGACTTGCTCTTTCAACAAAGTTTTAATTTATGGTTATATGTATTTGTCCATATACATGCATGTAGTATGATTTATTTTGTGCATCTGGCTCTTGAAAGCATCCCTAGTTGCTGGTCAACTGGCCCTTTAAGAATTCTTAGTGAACTCTTTGTCCCTAAGCCCATCAGTGTTGGCTTTCTTTTGGATTTCTGAAAACAAGATAGGTTTTTAAAATCCAGCTGAGGCAGAGAAAAAAAAGATGAAGGGCTCACAGAGTGAGAGGAGAAGGCAGTTGGTGCAGAAGACTTGTTAGGACATAGATGAGCCAGGAGAGGCTGAACTGAGCAGATAGACTACAAGTTGTAGTTTGGAGCTGCTGGTTTTGGGAAAAGTGGGAGAAAGGAGTGTTAAGCAGACTGTTGGGGAACCAAGGAAGGAACGGTCAGGAGAAACCTCTGAAGGGGCTGGGCTGGAAACCTGGAGGAGGGCTGGTAGGGAGTTAAGAGAATTAGTTATTGTTTGTAAAAAACACACACACATACACACACTCCAAAACCATTTTACACATGCACTCATGTGCCGCAGCACATGACAGGAGACAACTTGGGTAATCAGTTCTACCACATAAATCGTAAGGATTGAACTCAGGTTATCAGGCTTGGTGGCAGGTCCCTGTACTCACTGAGCCATATTGTCAGCCCTTTAACAATGTTAAAATGGAGGAATGATATACTGGAGACTACTCCACATGCAGAGTGTTAAAGCTAAAACCTCCAAAACTGTCCTGCCTTCAACAGGTTAATTCAGCTGCACTGCCTTGAGGTGGCCGTGGGGTAGCCTTACCTGCTGAGTCTGTGATATACTGAGCCTGCACCCAGAGCTCCTCCAGGTAGTCCCTGATCCTCCAGCTGAAAGGGACAGCATTGCAGGCATTCTCGAGCAGGTTCATGTGGCTCTGCACCAGGATGAAGGACATCTCGTTGTTGGACCTGCAGCAAGGCAAATGAGAATATGGCTGGTGAGATGGAGCTTGACGATGGCTGCTGCGTACAACTGCCGTGGCCCTCAGTCCTGAGAGAAAAGCTGTGCTTAGGAGATGGCTCTGTACTGGGGCACTTGCCTGTGTGGATGATATGCTAGGAGCATTTTAGCACAGCAAGGAAACAAGGAGAGAGACCCAGCAGGGCATGGGAGATGGTTCAAGCCATGCTGTGCAAGCATGAGGACCTGAGCTTAGATTCCTAGCACCCCCTTTTGAAAAAGTAGCTGCAGTTGCCCACACTTGAAACCTGAGTGCTGGGAACACAGAGATGAGGGATAATCCCTAGTCTTGACTGTCCAGCCTATAGGTAAGCGTCAGGTGAGAGAATTGCTCTCAGAAAATAAGGTGGGGGGTGAGTGAGATGGCTCAGCAGTTCAGAGCACATTCTACTCTTTCAGAAAACCTGAGTTCAGTTCCTAGCACTCATGTCAGATGGCTTATCTGTAGCTCCAGCTCCAAGGGTTGTTCTTGCCTCTGTGAACAACTATGGAAACACACACACCCCTGTGAGAAAAGGTGTAGAGTGATGAAGGAAGAGAGCCGGTGCTGCCCTTGGCCTCCAGGTGCATGCGCACTTATGTGCCTATGCACAGAAAATTAGTACATTTTAAAAATAAAATTAAAAATTATAGACATGGTGTTGTAGGTCATGTGGGTAGGAGGGGTTTTCTAGGTCAGGGATTCCACTATAAAGGGACTCAAGGGAAACCCCTATTTTCAGACAAAAGAAAAAGTAGAAGCAGGAGACAAGTAAGGTACCCAACTTTCTATGCCAGAACCAGACCTCCTGTGCCCTTTCTGCCTGTCCCTTGTCTGACTGCCCCTGTGTACAGGAGTCTGACCATTAGCTTAAAGCCTTGTCTCGTGAACATCAGCTGCACACTATACGTAAGTAAGTGCTTCCATCAGCCGTTCAGCCAAGAGCTGCAGAGATGGTTTGGTAGTCATGAGTGCTTGCTGCTCTTCCAGAGGACTAGAGTTCTGTTCCTGGTACCCACATTGCTCACAGCTGCTTGTAACTCTAGTTCTAAGGGAACCAACACCCTCTTCTGGGCTCTGTGGGTACCGACATATGCTGCACCTATACACTTTCTATATCTCATTCTTTTCTATACTTTTTAGTAACATATATCCTGGAGCCCCACAAGGTCAGGCCCTGGATGGAGACTGACACAGGGAAGGCAGCTGAAGCACAGGCTCACCAAGCTCAGCATCTTGGCACAGTAGACCCTCGTGTCCTGAACCATCACTTTTGCTCCCAAACCAGGCAAATGGGACAGTAGAGAGTGGCCAAAGACCTCTCAGGGGTTTGATAAGCATTGTGAACTGCTATGACCCTCTATGCTGCCCCTGGTACCTAAGGACAGCACCTGCATATCAGTAACTTAGGGAGAGTAAAGAGCTGCTTTTTTAGGAACTTCCCTTCATGAAAGCAAGGCAGCCACTTACCTTGTGTTACTCAACACAAGAGGGATGTTCAGGAACTTAATATCACTGTAAATAAACATCCAAAGATCTTGAGCCCAGGCCGGTGAATCTGGCTGGGCCAGTAGCTCCAGGTTGCCATCTCTATCAATGTGAGATATCATGCTTGCCAGGATAGGGGTGACCACATCTTGGACCCGCTTCCAAAGGGTGTGCCTGCAACAGGGACAGAGGGAACCCCCTGTGGCTAGGGTAACCATGACATGCATGGCTGCCTCCACATTCCCTTCCTGAGGTCCCTGCATAAAAGCCAGAGCAAGAGCTTTGCAACATTTTCAAGAATGGGGAAAGCAACCGGAGAGCTGGCTCAGTAGTTAACAGTATGAGCTGCTCTTCCAGAGAACCAGGTTTGAGTCTTAGCACACACATGGCAGCTCATAACCACATGTAACTCCAGTTCTAGGGAAGTTGCAGGTGGTACACAGGTGCACATGCTTGCAAAACACTCATAAACATAAAATTAAGCTTTTTTGTTAAAAACAGAAGAAAAAGAAGGAAGAGGATGGAGGAGGAGGAGCAGGAGGAGGAGGAGGGGAAGAGGGTTACAAACAGGACCACAGGAGATTAGAGGTAGAGCTGGGGGGACCTAGTCTCACAGCTGTGAGGAAACAAGTGTCAGCAAGCTGAAGGCACCCTTGTTTTTATATATAGCTGTTTCCAAA
>NW_021617312.1:0-3502 GCF_004785775.1 Grammomys surdaster | reverse complement strand
GGAGAGAAGGTCAAAGTGGTGTGGTTGGAGCCCAGTGGGTGAAGTGGTGAAAACAAAAATATACATGTGAGTGTTTGTGTGTGTGTGTGTGTGCGTGTGTGTGTATGTATATATTCTAGTATATATATATTCTACAGCATCCAAAACAAAAAACAAAACAAAAAACAAAAAAACCCAAAACAACTAAAAAAAATAGTCATCAGTCATAGATAATAGTAAGTCAGAAATAAATGAACAGGAAAAATCAATATTCACCATTCGTGGATAATAGTAAATGAGAAATAAATGAACATGAATAATTAATAGTGATCAGTCATATTCCATGGGAAGTCAGAAATAGATAAAGCTGAAATATCAATAGTCATCAGTCATAGATTATAGTAGGTAAGAAAAAAATGAACATGGATAATCAATATTCACGATTCATGGATAATGGTAAATCTGAAAAAAGGAACATGAATAATCAATAGTCATCATTCATAGTTAATAGGACATCAGAAACAAACGGAGATGAAATATCAATAATAATCAGTAATAGACAATAGTAAGTCATTATAAAATATCATTAGTCATAGAAAATAGTAAGCCCAAAATAAATAAACATGAATAATCAGTATTGACCATTCGTGGATAATAGTAAATCAGAAATAAATGAACATGAATAATCAATAGTCATCAGTCACAGTTCATGGGAAGTCAGAAATAAGTAAAGCTGAAGTATCAAAAGTCATCAGTCATAGATAATAGTAAGTCATAAATAAATGAACAGGAATAATCAATATTCACCATTTGTGGATAATAGTAAATCAGAAATAAATGAACATGAATAACCAATAGTCATCAGTCACAGTTAATAGGAAATCAGAAATATATAAAGCTGAAGAATCAATAGTCATCAGTCATAGATAATAGTAAATCAGAAATAAATGAACATGAATAATCAATATTCACCATTCGTGGATAATGGTAAAGATGAAAAAAATGAACATGAATAATCGAAAGTAATCAGTCATAATTCATACTAAATAAGAAATTTATACGGCAAAGTATCAATAGTCATCAGTCATAGATAATAGTAAGTCAGAAATCAATGAACATGAATAATCAATATTCACCATTCATGGATAATAGTAAATCAGAAATTAATGAACTTGAATAATCAATAGTCTTCAGTCATAGTTCATGGGAAATCAGAAATAAATGAAGCTGAAGTATCCAAAGCCATCAATAATAAATAATACTAAGTTAGAAATAAATGAACATGAATAATCAATATTCACCATTCATGGATAATAGTAAATCAGAAATTAATGAAGTTGAATAATCAGTAGACTTCAGTCATAGCTCATGGGAAATCAGAAATAAATGAAGCTGAAGTACCCAAAGCCATCAATAATAAATAATGTTAAGTTAGAAATAAATGAACATGAATAATCAATATTCACGATTCATGGATAAATGAAAATCATAATTAAATGAACATGAATAACCAAAAGTTATCAGTCATAATTAATAGGAAATCAGAAATAAATAAAGGGAAATATCAGTAGTCATCAGACATAGATACTATTAAGTCAGAAATAAATGAACATGAATAATCAATATTCACCATTTGTGGATAATAGTAAATCAGTTACAAATGAAAATGAATAATCAATAGTCATCCGTCATACTTAATAGTAAAGCAGAAAAAATAAAGCTGAAATATCAATAGATATCATTCATAGATAATAGTAAGTAAGAAGTAAATGAACAGGAATAATCAATATTCACAATCGTGGATAATAGTAAATCAGATATAAATGAACATGAATAATGACTAGTCATGAGTCATAGTTAATTGTAAACCAGAAAATACTAAGCTGAAATATCAATAGTCATATGTCATAGATAATAGTAAGTCAAAAAAAATGAACAGGAATAATCAATATTCATGATCGTGGATAATAGTAAATCAGATATAAATTAACTTGAATAATCAATAGTCAGGAGTAAAAATAAATTGTAAACCAGAAAAAAATAAAGCTGAAATATCAATAGTCATCAGTCATAGATAATAGTATGTCAGAAGTAAATGAACATGAATAATCAATATTCAGCATTCGTGGATAATAGTAAATCAGAAATAAATGAACATGAATAATCAATATTCACCATTCATGGATAAGAGTAAATCAGATGTAAATGAACATGAATAATCTATAGTCATCATTATTAGTCCATGGAAAAAAAGAAATAAAGCTGAAGTATCAATAGTCATCAGTCAGAGTGACGCACCCCCTGGCGAAGCTGGCGCCAACTGTATTCCGTCACTAGGACGCTGAAGGTTGGTCCTCTCAGAAGTCTCCACGGCAACCGTCCTAGCAACAGTCTAGCAATGGCGAGATTCTAATGGCCCTGGGTTCTACAGGTCCTTCAGAGTTGAGGAGCGAAAAGGGCCTAGAGACAATGGAGATATGAGAGAGCTGTCTGCTGAGCTGTGAACTGAAGGGAAAGGGAAAGAGGCTCGGAGAAAAGCATCTCCGCTTGGAGGAAAATAAAGATTGTTAGGCCGAACTGAAAAGAAACTCAAGGGAACTTGTTTTATAATGGGAATGGCCTTACTAGTTGCTGGAAAAAGGATCGGCCAAAATAAATGGCATTGAGACGATTCTACTAAAAGAGGGGGAAAAACCTTTAAAATTTTTTTCAAGATAGGGATTCTCTGTGTAGGACTAGCTGTCCTGGAACCCACATTGCAGATAAGGCTGGCCTCAAACTTAAAGATGTACCTGCCTCTGCTCCCCGAGTGCTAGGATTGGATGCATGCAGGGGCAGGCTGGATCTTCCCCGTGAGTTCAAAGCCAGCCTAGTATACAGAGCAAGTTCACAGGACAGACAAGGCAAAGCCACTGTAATCCAGCACTTGAGAATAATCAATATTCACGATCATGGATAATAGTAAATCATATGTAAATGAACATGTATAATCAATAGTCATCAGTCATAGATAATTGTAAACCAGAAAAAAATAATGCGGAAATATGAATACTCATCAGTCATAGGTAATAGTAAGTCAGAAATGAATGAACAGGAATAGTCAATATTCATCATTCGTGAATAATAGTTAATCAGAAATAAATGAACATGAATAATCAATAGTCATCAGTCATAGTTCATGGGAAATCAGAAATAAGTAAAGGTAAATATCAGTAGTCAACAGTCATAGATAATAATAAGTCAGAAATAAATGAACATGAATAGTCAATATTCAGAATTTGTGGATAATAGTAAATCGGAAATACGTGAACATGAATAATCAATAGTCATCAGACATAGTACATGGGAAGTCAGAAATAAATAAACTTGAAGTATAAGTAGTCATCAGTCATAAATAATAGTAAGTCAGAAATAAATGAACACGAATAATCAATAATCATGATTCGTGGATGATAGTAAATCAGAAATAAATGAACATGAATAGCCAATTGTCATCAGTCATAGTTAATAGTAAATCAGAAAT
>NW_021617311.1:0-7173 GCF_004785775.1 Grammomys surdaster | reverse complement strand
CCTTTTAGTAGGGCGCTGGCGGAGGTTTGAAGGTTAACAGTCTCTACCACCATGGCTGACAATTGGTTGAGAGTAGTGTCCATCTGAACAGAAGTTGACATAGCAATCTCAGTGGCAGTGGCGGTAATGGCACTAACTGATATCGCTGTCACTATGGCTGTAGTTATACCAAAATCTCTTTTTTGCCTAAATAATGACAAAGTGGAAGGAGTCTCCACGGGGACGGGAACCCATTGTGTGACTCTGGCAACCATAGTGCGAGTGAATCTTTTAGAATTCTAACACTGGGACATCTAGCAGGTTTCATTGGTACAATTCTTAAAGGTGAAATTTGATAAAATAAACAAAAATACTAGGAACCCAAAGCTGGAGTATCCAAATAAGGATCTGTATATGAGTCTTTTTGGGGGGTCATCTTCAGATGTCACGTTCGTCACGTCAGTCGCTCTGGTAGCCAAAATGGATTGTCTTCTTCCTGTGCAAAAACACAAACTGCTCCCCTGGCTTTTATTAAAATAGAATCTGGACTTTTTCATTGTCCGGTCAAGATGTCCTTTTATTTGACCATCTCTTTTGGCCTGTCAGGCTCTAAAATATTGAGGGTGAAAGTGTTTATCTATCCCTCATCAGTTAATTGTCAAGGGGAATTAGGACTTGCATCTCCCTTGAGAATATCTAACAGAGGTTTACGTTTACGTTCTCCTATGGTAAGCTGAAGATGAGGCTTTAGCCAATTAATATCTATTAACAACTTTTGAGAATCATTAAAAGTAAACCATTTTTTGTATGGTACTAGAGCAAAGGCTTGTAGAAAAACTCCTTTAGAGAGATCAGCCAATAAAATATACAATGAATAATATACACTGAGAGATTCAAACGCTTTAACCTTTTGTATTAAAGTAACAACAAATTTTTTAAGGCCATTAATTATTTTTTGAGGCAAGCTTTTTTAATGAATGGCTTCATGGGCTCTCAAAAATCACAAGCAATTTCACTTAATGTAAACCTCTCACATTTACCAGGAGGTAAAGGAACTGTATAAAACAATCTTTTAAATCTATAATAATTTTATATGCATTTACTTGAACGGCAGCTGGAGTAGGCAAGTCAGGCTGTAGTGTCTTTGGATTAATTGAATAACCAACTCTTTTTAGCTGAGTGAAGTATCAGATAAAGCCAAGCTGAAGGCAATCTTGTCCTCTAATAATTGTTAAATAGCCCCAGTATCTATCAATCTTTTAAAACCTTTTTCTTTCAATTATTAATTTAAGGTTAGGTCTCTTGTTATGTTTTTAATCTTGGCCTATATCCTGAGGCCTGGCCCAAGGATTATCTTTTCTGCACCAAGGACAGGTGTGTCAGGTAACCTTGGTCACCTGACTGTTGTTTAAGCCTCTGTTCCTGGGACAGTCACTTTAAAAACTATCTAAATTTCTACATTTAGAACACCCCCCATCCCTATGGCTCTGTGCAAGCTATGGCCAGACCCTGATTGTATGAGGGTGCAATTTCATCGCAAAGACGAGTGTCTAAGTCTGTCTTTGCTTGTATGGTCTGAGAGCTGTGTGGGCAGTTCAACCTGATTAACATCACACTGACCTTGTCTTACAAGCATGTTAAGATCTCAGTCTGTATGTCTTAATTTAAATGTAAATGTTCTTAATCTCTAGCAGGCCAGCACTGTATCACAACTTGTTTTAAATATTTTTATTTAACTCTATCTGTTGTCCCCCCCTTCTATCACATGGGCGAATCAAAAATTTTAAACTCAAGATTACAACTGTACAACTGTAGCCAATGGAATACTGGCAGTTTAACTAAACTTTTAAATTTCTTTTGTAACATTAGAGTATAACCATTAATTTTGAGAAGCAAAAGCAAAACCAATTTAAACAATCTATTTTCTCTAAAATCAACACCAAGTAGACTACTCTTATGTTATAAAGTTTTGTTGTCAATTTTTACATATGAATGCATGAAGCAGCTTTTATTATCTCATTGAAGAGATATTAGTTTAAAATCTTACTTTTTATACACTTGGTTTCTGAATGACTCTAACCCTGAGTTAGTTTTACATCACCTTTTGTTACCAAAGTTGTAAATTTCTAATCACACCCAATAATTTAAGCCAATAGTCTATAACCAAGACATGTAGAACATTTTTATATTTTTAAAACCAATCAGAAACAACAACGAAGTGGCTATATATCTTATTTTTAGATCAAACAAAATTTCTTGTCTTTCTAGCTGTAATTTCAAGAGAAAAGCACCTTGTCAGAGATTTTTCTAAGACAAAACAACTCTTAGCTTTTTTATAAAACCCAAAATGTTGTTGATCTCTTTTAAAAGCAGCTTATGTCAACCTTAATTCTTGAAAAGACTTTTTTTGCTCCCAAAGGTTGGATCAAGCAGTTTTAACGATCTTTCTTTTTGAACACGTAACAAACACAGAACATTTAGACAACGAAACAAAAAGCAAACACAAACACGTGGACATTGGCGCGCCAAGGACAAGCAACAAAGAAGGACTCTAAGAGCTACAGAGAATTTCAGGACGTCTCCCAAATTCTCTGTTTCTAGATGAACTCTGAAATAGCCTTTTCATTCTTTTTTGTTGACACAGCTCAGAGAGAGGACACCTGTATTTTTAAAACTCTTTCTCTCTCATATTTAAGATGTAACTTTTCATCTCGTTCATTGGAGATGTAGCGGGCAGCTATTTTAACACTTCAATACCCTGCTTTTTAATTCTTTTTAACCCTGCTCTTTCCACCTGAAGCAGCTTTTAGGCTGCAGGCAATGTCTGTTTAGAATTTTTTTTTTTTGACCTATGTTTCGCTGTCACCTCCTAAGCAAAATCGGCACTGGGCACCTCATTCACCTAGACTGCCTCTCCCGAAACACTCTTCTTACAAACACAGCCTCTAAATAACCATCACTAACGCAAGCACTCGATCTCGTGACGGCGGCCGTTTATCTGGCTGGCATCTTTTCTCCTCATCTATCTCTTCATCTGAGTCTTCTGCCTTGGAGGAAGTTAGCCCCTCCGACTCAGAGGCATCAAGCCGTAAAAACCCCAGCTCCTTTACCAGACAAAGAGGTTTCTTTTCTAGGGCTTTTTCGCCTTTTCTACTTTTCTTAACCAGGGCGTCCTTTCCCTGACCTCTCACCCCCTTGGATCGAGGGTCCATGGAGGGGCCTAATTTCTTCGACATGTCTTTTTTTCCTTTTTCTTTCTGAGTTTCTAAGCGCTTCTTTCCCTCTGTTTCTGACATGTGGGCCTGTAATTCGTCTACCACTCCCTGGGCCGCCGCTATAGTCGAGCGGCTTTTCTCATCCTGCAAAGCCAGAAGGAAGAGTATCAGCACTGCCTGGGGAGGGAGACGAAATAATTCAAGTCCAAACATGTCTCTCAGAGAGCATTACCTTGTTCTACGGTTCTGGATCTGCTCCACGCGTGGAGGGTCTTCTTAAACAGCACCGGCGATGGTAAATTCTCCCGGGTTTCGGCACCAACTGTGAAGCGCACGTGTAATCGTCTTGCCAGCAAGAATGCACACGCCACACATATCAAGATCCTTCCGTAAGAACACGTTTATTCCCAAAAACAAAATGGTGGAAGAAGAAGACGAAGAAGACGCCAGGCCCGGGAAAGCACTGCTATATATACCCTAGAGCGGTGTATTCACCTCTGATTGGCTGCTTACTCATTGCGCGCCAAAATGCCATGGGATGGGCTTTAACTTTGGCGGGCTTTTACCATGGCACATGCGCAATTTACTTGTTTACTAGGAAGAATTACGGCAGACAGCAACATCTAGCAATGGTGGATTTTACCAGCGCAAACGCGGCTCCCTACATCTGCCCCTTTTTTGTTTTATTGTAGAGGGTGGTGGTTGAGATCCCTGGGAAGGTTTCGTAACTCCCATATTTGGGGGTCTCACGGCGGGTCTGAGTCTCTTTAGAGGGTGGTGCTCAAACTCTTACCCGTCACGGGGTCAGCCTCCCCACCCGGGGCTGCCCTGTCTTAGGTGGCCGAGGCTTATCCGTCCGCTCTGTTATTGACTTACCAGACCTTCTATCCGTGGAACGAACACCTTAGTGGGCAGGGACTGCGTATAGATATGTTTGAGCCTTTATAGGGTGACTATACCAGAAGCCCTTGGGTACAGCGGCTGAGGAATCTGTCTACTGGCTATTTCCTTTTGTTTTGTTAAACAGGCACTGGTCAATGTCCTGTGTCCCAGGCTAGCTGACGTTTCTCTATGCCCAGCACCAATAGGGCTAACACCAAGGAAAGGCAAGCCACCCTGTCTTAGGCTACGAGGGATATACCCGCGCCCGGGTCATTGCCACTCACTAATCCCGTCATGGGGTTGGCTTGTCATCAATTCCCCAGTTGTCCTCATGGTGTATATCTGGTATGTGGCGTCAGCCTATTTTTCGTCGTTGGGACCAATGGCAGCTGTCCTGGAGACAAAAAGATGGAGCTGTCTATCTGGCTGTTCTTGGCCTGTCTAGCATGGTACCAGTTATGACTCAAACTCAAGCCCGATCAAGCAAATTCCATCTTGGGGGAATAAGCGATCAAGGACTAATAGTTTAAGACAGTCTCCCTTACCCTATCAGGTGCAATGGAAGCAAGTCCTCTGAGTGCAAGGGCTAAGGGGAACAGAAAGAGATGCAAACACCCATCCCTGTGCAATGGAGTCATCTCCTAGGGGTGTAAGGGCTGTTTGTCTCAAAATTCAGGTACCACAGCTACACAGACAAGGACCAGCCAGGCCAAGACTCCTCACCGACCCAGTGCAATGGGCAAATCCTTTTGGGTGTAACGGCTGATGGCTCAACATTTAGCACCACCACTAGTGAGGGGGAGACTACTTATTTTTGAAGCAGTGATAACCACACTGCAGGGGAAGCCCCTAGTTCTATGGCTACAAGCGCCTGGCCAATAATAGCCTTGTCAAGATTTTGTTGAGCTCTGAGTTTGCAAACCAACCAAAGGATGAATACTAATCTGCAACATAGGGCGTACCAAACAGGCCTACTCCCACCCACTTAAAAGAAAAGAAAAGAAAAGAAGAAAGCTGAAGAAATCCAGGAGGACAGTCCCTCAGTCAGGGACAGATCCACGTGCGTCGAGTTGATGTTCACCACAGCTGTTCTCAATTTTCTGAGTGTCTCACTGAAGTTTTTTGACCAATTTTCTGTAAGATATTGAAACAATTTTCTGGACAGATTAGTTACATGAGTAAAGTTTTTATACTGTACACTGGTGATGTAAAGTGTACCCAGTTTTTTCTCACATCTCAATTGGGCTAATTGAAAGAGGATATCCAATCTCTCTCTCACTAAATCAAGGCGTTGATTAAGGATCATTAGCCCACCTTTTAGTAGGGCGCTGGCGGAGGTTTGAAGGTTAACAGTCTCTACCACCATGGCTGACAATTGGTTGAGAGTAGTGTCCATCTGAACAGAAGTTGACATAGCAATCTCAGTGGCAGTGGCGGTAATGGCACTAACTGATATCGCTGTCACTATGGCTGTAGTTATACCAAAATCTCTTTTTTGCCTAAATAATGACAAAGTGGAAGGAGTCTCCACGGGGACGGGAACCCATTGTGTGACTCTGGCAACCATAGTGCGAGTGAATCTTTTAGAATTCTAACACTGGGACATCTAGCAGGTTTCATTGGTACAATTCTTAAAGGTGAAATTTGATAAAATAAACAAAAATACTAGGAACCCAAAGCTGGAGTATCCAAATAAGGATCTGTATATGAGTCTTTTTGGGGGGTCATCTTCAGATGTCACGTTCGTCACGTCAGTCGCTCTGGTAGCCAAAATGGATTGTCTTCTTCCTGTGCAAAAACACAAACTGCTCCCCTGGCTTTTATTAAAATAGAATCTGGACTTTTTCATTGTCCGGTCAAGATGTCCTTTTATTTGACCATCTCTTTTGGCCTGTCAGGCTCTAAAATATTGAGGGTGAAAGTGTTTATCTATCCCTCATCAGTTAATTGTCAAGGGGAATTAGGACTTGCATCTCCCTTGAGAATATCTAACAGAGGTTTACGTTTACGTTCTCCTATGGTAAGCTGAAGATGAGGCTTTAGCCAATTAATATCTATTAACAACTTTTGAGAATCATTAAAAGTAAACCATTTTTTGTATGGTACTAGAGCAAAGGCTTGTAGAAAAACTCCTTTAGAGAGATCAGCCAATAAAATATACAATGAATAATATACACTGAGAGATTCAAACGCTTTAACCTTTTGTATTAAAGTAACAACAAATTTTTTAAGGCCATTAATTATTTTTTGAGGCAAGCTTTTTTAATGAATGGCTTCATGGGCTCTCAAAAATCACAAGCAATTTCACTTAATGTAAACCTCTCACATTTACCAGGAGGTAAAGGAACTGTATAAAACAATCTTTTAAATCTATAATAATTTTATATGCATTTACTTGAACGGCAGCTGGAGTAGGCAAGTCAGGCTGTAGTGTCTTTGGATTAATTGAATAACCAACTCTTTTTAGCTGAGTGAAGTATCAGATAAAGCCAAGCTGAAGGCAATCTTGTCCTCTAATAATTGTTAAATAGCCCCAGTATCTATCAATCTTTTAAAACCTTTTTCTTTCAATTATTAATTTAAGGTTAGGTCTCTTGTTATGTTTTTAATCTTGGCCTATATCCTGAGGCCTGGCCCAAGGATTATCTTTTCTGCACCAAGGACAGGTGTGTCAGGTAACCTTGGTCACCTGACTGTTGTTTAAGCCTCTGTTCCTGGGACAGTCACTTTAAAAACTATCTAAATTTCTACATTTAGAACACCCCCCATCCCTATGGCTCTGTGCAAGCTATGGCCAGACCCTGATTGTATGAGGGTGCAATTTCATCGCAAAGACGAGTGTCTAAGTCTGTCTTTGCTTGTATGGTCTGAGAGCTGTGTGGGCAGTTCAACCTGATTAACATCACACTGACCTTGTCTTACAAGCATGTTAAGATCTCAGTCTGTATGTCTTAATTTAAATGTAAATGTTCTTAATCTCTAGCAGGCCAGCACTGTATCACAACTTGTTTTAAATATTTTTATTTAACTCTATCTGTTGTCCCCCCCTTCTATCACATGGGCGAATCAAAAATTTTAAACTCAAGATTACAACTGT
>NW_021617310.1:0-1613 GCF_004785775.1 Grammomys surdaster | reverse complement strand
CATATTAACTCTGTGTGTTATGTGTGTGTGTGTGTGTGTGTGTGTGTGTGTGTGTGTCTGTGTGTGTGTTTTAAATTTTGTATGTAACTCTCTGTTGGACACTTAAGGTAATATGCTGATCCAAAACTGAAGATACTGACTCTGCCTCTCTCAGATTCAGGAAACAACATGACACAAAAATGAACCCTGATTCAAAAGTTGTACATATAAGCCCTTCTAAACTTCAAATGTGTGATGTTTTTGAAACATGATACTACAGAGAATGATTTTCCACATTATGGAATATAACATGTAACAGTCAAAATTAAAGCCAATTATATAATATTTAGTAAAGGATACACATACACACTCACACACAAACATACAAACACACCTGTTCATCATACAAAACATTTGTACTTACATTTTCTTTCCACCACAAGACATTTAATTGTACATATAATACACACATATGCATATATATGAACCATAATTCAGAAGAAATGCCTAAACCTAAAACCTCTAATTTCAATATGTCTAATAAGAGATAATCTTCCTTGAAAATGCTAATAATGACAATCATCTCCTATGAGGCTAATAGTACTCTTTCCATGATATGAATGACACTCTCAAAATAGTTTTACCTATTATCACTACACAGCAGAAGTGGAAAAAAAAGATGGCCTTTCAAGAAAAACAGTCATTCTAAGTTTCCTTTACTCTCAAAAATCAAAGTGAATTTCAAAAGGTACACTATCAGTATATATAAGTTTTTAATTCAAATGAGTCGATAACTATCTTTTTTTAAAAATGTATTTCCATCTGTAGACTGAAGGTGAGTTGAGTAGAAATGACAAGAAGGATGGACAGATTGAAAGGCTGCCAGGCCATTCACTTCATTTGACCTGCATCAGTCAGAAACTAACTACCATTTTCTATGCTGGGAGATTACAGTGACTGATAAGGGTTGACAGCCAAACTTACCACATTGGTAGCAGGAGAGCACCTTACATAACTTATTTTTTTAAAATTGTGTCTAAAACTTTTGTCAAAACAAATTGACAAACATGTAGGGGAGTGTCCACCAAACCTAAACCATGGTAGAGGAAAGAGAAGTTGTGATCATGAAAAAATGAAGAAATTATAATCTTTTTTGAAAAAGAAGTAAAAGGACATAGGTTATTTTTGTACAAAAAAAGCCTAATTAAAGTACAGCCTCTCATAGTAAGGAATGCATGTTACATATACTCACAGGTTGCTAGACACAACCAAAACATCATTAAATAAGGATAAATATCTTTTCTTCTTTTCGATGTAGCTCCTAATTTCCACCGGGCCTTGGCAAAGCAAGGTTCTATGAATTTCTCCCATGTTTTCCTTAAAAAGTTGTTTCCATATAGAAAAAAAAATAAGATTCTCCTGGTACAGGTCTCCACCTAACAGAAAAAGATTTAGTGGATAAGATATAAGACCAATGTTCATACTAAATTTTAAAGAGTTCGTGATATTAAAACATAATTAATAAAGTTGAAAGAAAATATCTGAGGAATATTATAGCAACATTTATAATGATAACAGTTAACATATAGTACACATGTATGAGATTCAAAAATGAATAAAAATATAATAATTGT
>NW_021617309.1:0-3911 GCF_004785775.1 Grammomys surdaster | reverse complement strand
CAAAGCATAAACTAAGAAACAAAGTTTTGCTATTTTTATTGTTATTACTTTTTGATTTTGTGAGCTTAAGTGGCATATCTAAGACTTAAGAACTTCTAGCATATAAAAACATGGCTACAAGTTAATGTATTAATGTAAGAATACTGGACCACGGTCAGGTTAAAGAAGAACAAGAGGATAATATAACCACAGACTACAGGAGGGAATATACTACAGAAGGGAACGGGGAGATGGAAATATACTGCATCATGTATATTTATAGAAATTATATCATCTCTTCTCACTTATCTAAAGACAGGTTAGGGAAACAATTACTACCTAATATTCATAGACTGGTTATAATATTCAAGGGAGACTAAAACTGATGACAATAGGCAACCATTGCTCAAGACATCTCCTTTCTTCCATCTCCTGCTTAATAGTGCAAACATTTTGTTAGTTGTTTCTGGTATATTAAAATAATGGGAAATTTTGAATGTCTAATACACAAAATTTTTGGAGATATCTCTGGAGCTATTTCACTTGTGTAATATAATGGGATAATTCAAGATCACCTATCGGCACACAATTAATTCTCAAAATCAGAGACAAAACTAACAGTGACTGTATATATCTGTAACCATGTTCAGCAAAAGATAATTTTGTTGCATCTTTTTGATCAGTAAACGACCATCTTTAATAAAGTTGGCTGTGCCTACCAACATTTTTTTCTTGATCCTATCTGTTGACTACCACTCACATGACCTTGAGTAGTTTAAAGAAACATAGGAAAAGAAGCATAATTTCTGTTTCATGACATTCAGTGTTTTAATAGCATGTCCAAAAAATCAAGATTAATCTGAAAATATCTATACTGAGTATAAGAGAGTAGATGCCTGTAATTCAGCTCATTATTTTGAATTGATACTGCAGCAACTGTAAATTTCCTGTGTAGTACAAAATGCCATGACGAATTTTAAGGATATATATATATATATATATATATATATATGTGTGTGTGTGTGTGTGTGTGTGTGTGTGTGTATAGGCATGTGCTGTATGAGCATGACCATAGATGGAAAGTACATGGAGAAGTAGGATTTTTTTAGGATTTTTTCCTGCTTTACCATCAACTGTATCTGTCTCAAATTTATCTCTGAAGACCCTTCTCTAACATAGGCTACTCCCTTTCCTCTGACAGAAATGAAGCAGATAGTACTTTAAAGGTGTAGAAGCATTTTTCTTTTCTTTATTTATACAATATAAAGAAAAGTATGTAATGAAAAAAATTCAGCATCATTTTTTGTCTGCTACTTGCATTTATTGAAAAGTTAAAAGCATGTCTTGATAACTATATGCTATTTGTGATGATTGCCTTTTGTTGACTATAGAGTTTCCCTCACAGTACAAGAAATCACATAGATTAACATAGCTTATATATTGTATGAAATTTATTTCCTACGTGAATATGGTAGTTAGATCATTTCAAACAAATCTTCTTTCCCATCTAATGCATCCAAGGCATTTATGTGTGTGTGTGTGTCTATATATAATATAATGTAATATAATATAATATAATATAATATAATATAATATAATATAATATATATCCTCTAAGCCACTAGAATTGACTTTCTCATCAATTATCCTGAGCTAAAATTTCCATGCTTCATCTGCACAACTCTTACCTCTAATTGGCCAGTCTTCATAGTTTTGTTCTTTTTGGGATCCCTAGCCCATATTGTCTTGCTCTCTCTTGCTCATAACCTGCCTGCCAACATAATTCCAGAAACGACATCTCTGCTGATCACTTTTCAGCCTTTCTAAGTGATATTCACATCTTGATTCACCAATAACTTCAGGGACAATGTTATATAACAACACTTGCATTTATATTCAGATCCTCTCATCCCTAAGGACAACCAGGCTTTGGGTGCCCAGTATTTAGCAATATAATATATAGCAAAAGAACAATTTTCATCAATTCTTCTCTTTTGTCTAAATAAAAGGCTCTTTCTCTTATAATAATGAACAATACACAGTAGGAACTATTATGAAACAATTATGAAAATTATAAGGTATGTATGGTATTTAAGAGTCTTGTCGGTTTGTATTGGGCAATTTAGGAGAAAATATTCTATTATCTATACTATCTTGGTGAGATCAGAATTTTTTATCTAAATAAATTTGCATCTTAACTTAAAAATATGTTCTTTGACCTAAAATACCTTCCTAAATATTAAATAATTTAAATTTAAGTGTGGGATGATAAACATTTAGTTTTTAATCACACCAGAGTCCTAAGAAGAAATAAACATTACCTGTGTATGCAGAAGAACAAGGATGCAGATTCCAAAATGTATGGAAATGACAGAGACATTTGACCACGTAGGCACCCCCCCCCAATATTTTTTTAAGCATTGAACACCTGTTTTTAGGCTTCTGGCCTAGAAATTCTGACAGTCTTTATGTAAAGCAGGAATAACAAAGGATTTGCTTAAGTTGTCCCAGAATTTGGCAATGCTGTGCCCATTTGACTTTTTGGATAACATTTTGTCTGCAGACAAATTTCTGGCTTCTCTTTGTCCAGGGCAAATTTTCCACACTTGAAGCAACTCAATATGTGGTGATTGACTCTCATAATCTCATTTGAAGTTGAATGTGAGTACTGTCAACAAATACATATCTCATTGTCAAAAAACTCTTTGCATAATTAAATGTCACTTTGGATATATCAGGCTTTGAAAATTATTCATTTATAACATGTGTGAGTTGCTAAACATTGTTTATACATAGATATTTACCCTCTGAATAGCTTTGAAAACATACTAGTATAATTAACCAATCTACTATCTAAAATACCTATGAGTTTGACTATCAGGTTATTATTTTGATAATTTAAACAATAACAAGAATGCAAATCTATTATTATTACTGTTATTATTATTATTAACTGAGAAAAAAATCTTTTTTTAGCCTGGGCTTACTTAGAATTCCTCTGCAGATTTGGGTGCACTCAAACTCACAAGGAACCAATCCATTCTTGCCTATGTCTCTCAAGTATTAAAATCAAATGCCTGGATTTGCTTATTTATTTATTTATTTATTTATTGTCTATTTGCCCTTGTAAACAGTTATATCAGTTTCAATTTCTTTCTCCCCTATTTGGAGAGTACATTTCAGATGTTATCCCCTTACCCCATTCACACACCCCCGCATAGGAATCCCCTAACCCATTCCCCTCCTCCTGCTTCTGTGAAGATGTGCCCCACACCACCCACACACACTTCCCCACCTTCAAATTCCCCCACACTTGGCATCAAGCCTTCATGGGACCAAGGATCTCCTCTCCTACCTATGCCCAACAGGGCCATCCTCCCCTACATATACACCTGGAGCTATGGGTCCCTCTCTATTTGCTCCCAGGTTGGTAGTTTAGAACCTGGGAAATCTGGTTTGTTGGTATTGCTGCTCTCCTCATGGGGAAACAAATCCTTTCAACTCCTTCAGTCTTCTCTCTAGTTCCTCCATTGGGAAACCCTTGGCCAGTTTAATGGTTAGCTGTGAGCATCTGCCTCTGAACATTTATCGAGCACAGTTTTCTGTGTAGCCAGTTTGATTTGGATTTGTTCTGTAGATTAGACTTGCCTGGCAATCCCAAGAAACCTGTTTTTGTCTTTAGCTGCCCTGCCAAATATAGAGATCAAAGACATCATTGAGGCAAGAGTGGGTAGGTGGGAGGGCACACCCTCATAAAACCATGGTAAGGAGCGATGGGATAGTGGTTTTACAGAGGAGAAACTGGGAAAGGGGAAAACATTTGAAAGGTAAATAAATTTTAAAAAATCTTTTAAAAATTGACATGAATATACTTAGTATCATTGTACTCAGTTTTTTCTTAAGTTAGTGTATTTCTTTTTATTCAACTTCAT
>NW_021617308.1:0-2713 GCF_004785775.1 Grammomys surdaster | reverse complement strand
TCTATTTATTATTATTATTCCTGTTATTATTTTACCCATCAAATTTTATTCTTTGTTTTCTTGACTGGAATGATGATCGGGTGTCGCCTCATGGGCAAGACGTCGTGAACGTGACATTGAGCGTGTGACGTCACGGACATGACATGAGAATGATTCATGGGTATGGCATCACAGGTCTGACACGGGTGTGACACCATAGGTGTGAAATCGCGGGGGTGACATCGTGTGCATCACATGTGTGTGAAATCACGGGTGTGCCATCACGGGTGTGGCATTAAGGATGTGAAATCACAAGTGTGGAATCGCAGGCGTGACATCACGGCTATGACATCACGGTTGTGACATCATGGCTATGACATCATGGGTATGACATGGGTATGATATGTGCAGAATCATGGCTGTGACATCACGGGTGTGACATCATGGGTATGACATGGGTATGACATCATGGCTATGACACCATGGCTATGACATCATGGGTATGACATCACAGACATGCCATCACGGGCATGACATCACGCTGTGACATCATGGGTATGACATCATGGGTATGACATCACGGGTATGACATCACGGGTATGACATCACGCTGTGATATCATGGGTATGACATCATGGGTGTGACATCACGGACGTGACAACACGGACATGACATCACGAGGTATCTCCGGGAAGGCGGACGTCTTCCACAACTGACACAGGAAGAGAATCCACACTCCCCTATAGCAGGTGAGCAGATAGTGAGTCATGGCAGCGACATTATAATCGAGAGATATGAATACACATCTATTAGTATCTATATGTATGTTCTATAGCCTATATAATGTAATGTATATTATATAACAATATAGTATGTGAATATAATGTTGACTCGTAATATGTTAATAATTATTATATGGTCAATATTATACATTGATATAATCAATTGTATATTGATTATATCATTTATTATAATGATCAATATTATATTTTGATATGATTATATTATATGGTATTTTATATAGTGTTATATATAGTACCATACATATAAAATATGGTACAATATTATGTATATGACACACTATGTAATAGGATATAATATATTAATATAACATTAACATATATCTTAATACAGCATATCATATTACTATAATTATACTGTATAACATGTAGTACCATACATATGAAACATGGTGTAATATTATGTATATGATACACTACACAATAGGATAAAATATACTAATATAACATCAATATATATCTTAATATATATCTCAATATATATCTTAATTAATACACTATATCATGTTAATAAAATTATATTGTTAGATAATGAATTATAATGATTATGAATTATAATAGTGTATAATACATAATATATAATATAATAATATGTAATATATAATAATTGATAATAATATATAATAATAATGAATTATAATAATTATAATATATAATATAGTATATGTAATATAATACAAAGTATTATATACATACTTTATATTATATATAATATAATTTTATATGTTATAAAATATTATATTATATAGAATATAGCATATATATATTAACATAATATAATGTAATATAATTATAATATAATATATAATATATATAATATAAAATATAAATATAATATATAAATATAATATAAATATATATAATATAAAATATATTATATACATGTATATATATTAATATAAATTTATGTACAAATTTATATAAATTTATATATATGTGTTTATATAAATTTATATTGTTATAGATATTATATATATACATACATATAAATATATATTAATATTTATATGCATGTATATATATCTAAATTCCCTCCAAGTACCCCCACCATATCAGGCCATATTTCATCTGACATCGTGTGTGTTTACGACATACATACATGTTGCTCAATGCACGTGGCTCACGACCGAGTGTGCCAGGACACAGGGTTCCACAGGAGGTTTATTCAGGAGATCGAGCAAAGGTGATGGCGAGGAGGGAGGGGAAGGCAGAGAGGTCACGTGGTTTATGCCTATTTATATGAAATATACTAAATACATACAGGCTGTATACGTTAAACATGCCGTATACATGAAATGCACCATATATATTAAAAGCTCCATATACACTCAATACACTGTATACTTTAAACATACTGTATACAGGAGATACACCATATACGTTAGACATGCTGTGCGCGGTAGATAGGCTGTCAACAATGAATATGCTGTGCATGTTAAACATGCCGTGTACATTAAACATACTGTATACGTAAACAGTATTATATAAATTAAATATAATGTATAAATTAAATATAACGTATAAATTAAATATGACAGACAAATTAAATATCCCGGGGAAAACAGGGCAACAGCATGTGGGGTGGATAAAAGTCTGACCCTATGGAGGTGCTGGTTTGTTTTCCTTTGCTTTGGGGCCGGGCGGGTTAGCTCAGGTTAGCCTATGACTATGGAAGTTCAGTGGGAGAGTGGCGGTGTCAGAACACGGTGATCAGGATCAGCTGAGAAAAATTTTGGTCACACAGTGATGTATATAATATTTAATATATAGATAACACTGTTATTATAAAATATATTATGTATAGTATAATATTAATATTGATTAATGTTATATTAATTAATATATTAATTAAATAATAATATTAATATAATAATATAACATAATATAATAATATTATAATAAATATAATAATAATTATAATAAACATAATGATA
>NW_021617307.1:0-3003 GCF_004785775.1 Grammomys surdaster | reverse complement strand
TAAAAAACACTGCAATGGGTTTATCTATACATGAGATTTGTTCAATAAGTTCTATAGTGCTTTTCTGCTAGAATCTAGCAACTTACTTGGACATTCCATATGTAACAATGGAAGATACATGGCCCGGTGTTAAAAGTGTTTCTCCTGTAACCCAAACACACTTCCTAACTGAAATGTCACAGGAAAGATGATTTAGGTGTTCTCAGCTGTGTTTTACTTGCCTTTAGCTCTGGAAGTAAGAATTCACTGCAATGCCTGTATCTTTACATGAGCTTTGTTCAGTACGTTCTATAGTGCTTTTCTGCTGGAATTTAGCAACTTACTTGGACATTCCATGTATAACAATGAAAGTTACATGGCCAGGAGTTAAAAGAGTGTCAGCTTTATACCAAACACACTACCTAACTGAAATGTCAGAGGTAACATGCTTTAGGTGTTTACAGCACTTTTGTACTTGCCATTAGCTCTGGAAGTAAGAATACACTGCAATGCGTGTTTCTTTACATGAAGTATGTTCAATACATTCTATAGTGTTTTTCTGCTGGAATCTAGCAACTTACTTGGACATTCCATATGAAACAATATAAGACACATGGCCTGGTGTGAAAAGTGTTTCTGCAGTAAACCAAACACACTTCCTAACTTAAATGTCACAGGTAACATGATTTAGGTGTTTTCAGCTCTTTTGTACTTGGCTTTAGATCTGGAAGTAAGAAAACACTGCAATGCATGTATCATTACATGAGGTTTGTTCAATAAGTTCTATAGTGCTTTTCTGCTGGAATCTAGCAACTTACTTGGACATTCCATATGGAACAATGTAAGATAAATGGCCGGGTGTTAAAAGTGTTTCAGCTTTAAACTGTACACAATTCCTAACTGAAATGTCACATGTAACATGATTTAGGTGTTTCCAGCTGTGTTGTACTTGCCTATAGCTCTGGAAGTAAGAATACACTGCAATGCGTGTATCTTTACATGAGGTTTGTTCAGTATGTTCTATAGTGCTTTTCTGCTGGAATTTAGCTACTTACTTGGATATTCCATATATAACAATGTAAGATAAATGGCCGGGTGTTAAAAGTGTTTCAGCTTTAAACTGTACACAATTCCTAACTGAAATGTCACATGTAACATGATTTAGGTGTTTCCAGCTGTGTTGTACTTGCCTATAGCTCTGGAAGTAAGAATACACTGCAATGCGTGTATCTTTAGATGAAGTATGTTCAAAACGTTCTATAGTGCTTTTCTGCTGGAATCTAGTAACTTTCTTGAACATTCCATATGAAAGAATATAAGATACATGGCTTGGTGTTAAAAGTGTTTCTGCAGTAAACCAAACACACTTCCTAACTGAAATGACACATGTAACATGATTTAGGTGTTTTCAGCTCTGTTGTACTTGACTTTAGCTGCAGAAATAAGAAAACACTGCAATATGTGTATCTTTCCATGGGGTTTGTTCAGTATGTTCTACAGTGCTTTTCTGCTGGAATCTAGGAACTTACTTGGACATTCCATATGAAACAATATAAGATACATGGCCTTGTGTTAAATGTGTTTCTGCTTTAAACCAAACACACTTCCTAACTGAAATTTCACAGGTAACATGATTTAGGTGTTTTCAACACTGTTGTACTTGCCTTTAGCTATGGAAGTAAGAATACACTGCAATCTGTGTATCTTCCCATGAGGTTTGTTCAGTACCTTCTACATTGCTTTTCTGCTGGAATCTAGCAACTTACTTGGACATTCCAAATGAAACAATGTAAGATACATGGCCCGGTGTTAAAAGTGTTTCTGCTTTAAACCAAACACACTTCCTAACTGAAATGTCAGAGGTAAAATGATTTAGGTTTTTTCAGCTCTGTTATACTTGCCTTTAGCTCTGGAAGTAAGAACACTGCAATGCCTGTATCTTTACATGAGGTTTATTCAGTACATCCCATAATGATTTTCTGCTTGAATTTAGCAACGTACTTGGACATTCCATATATAACAATGAAAGATACATGGCAAGGTTTTAAAAGTGTTTCTGCTTTAAACCAAACACACTTCCTATCTGAAATATCACATGTAACGTGATTTAGGTGTTTTCAACTCTGTTGTACTTGCCTTTAGCTCTGGAAGTAAGAATACACTGCAATGCGTGTATCTTTACATGAGGTTTGTTCAGTATGTTCTATAGTGCTTTTCTGCTGGAATCTAGCAACTTACTTGGACATTCCATATGAAACAATGTAAGATACATGGCCTGGTGTTAAAAGTGTTTCTGCATTAAACCAAACACTCTTCCTAACTGAAATGTCACAGGTAACAAGATTTAGGTGTTTTCAGCTGTGTTGTACTTGTCTTTAGCTCTGGAAGTAAGAATACACTGCAATGCGTGTATCTTTATATGAGGTTGTTCAGTATGATCTATAGTGCTTTTCTGCTGGAATCTAGCAACTTACTTGAACATTCCAAATTAAACATTATAAGATACATGGCCTGGTGTTAAAAGTGTTTCTGCATTAAACCAAACACTCTTCCTAACTGAAATGTCACAGGTAACAGGATTTAGGTGTTTTCAGCTCTGTTGTACTTGCCTTTAGCTCCGGAAGTAAGAATTCACTGCAATGCTTGTATGTTTACATGAGGTTTGTTCAGTACGTATTATAGTGCTTTTCTGCTGGAATTTAGCAACTTACTTGGACATTCCATATATAACAATGTAAAATACATGGCCGGGTGTTAAAGTGTTTCTTCTTTAAAATGAACATAATTCCTAACTGAAATGTCACTTGTAACATGATTTAGGTGTTTCTAGCTGTGTTGTACTTGCCTTTAGCTCTGGAAGTAAGAAAACTCTTCAATGCATATATCTTTACTTGAAGTATATTCAATACGTTCTATAGTGCTTTTCTGCTGGAATCTAGCTACTTACTTGGACATTCCATATGAAACAATATAAGACACATGGCCGGGTGTTAAATGTGTTTCTGCTTTAAGCCAAACACACTT